>NC_068359.1:91971902-92281902 GCF_020536995.1 Dreissena polymorpha | reverse complement strand
GTGAATAATAGTGTGGTAACTTACATATAAATTATATAATTTTGTTTTTGCTCCACTTAATGTGACTTTTCATTACAACTTTTTTCATTTGTTTGAATAACATAATATTTTTTTTTAAATAAAAGTTGCTGGTTTATTTACACAGCTTGAAATACAGTATTTAAACTAATTACTTGCTATGTATCAAGTTATTACCCTATAAATAAATTCGTCATAGGGAGAGTGGACACTGATAAGCTTGGACCCCAATGAAATAATTATACCATGACATCATCTCATCTTTCCCTATAATCCTGTCTGGCCGCCAACCAACTTCCTCCAGGCATATTGGTTCTGGTCGAGTCTCTAAGGTCGGTGTTGTCTGTAAAGTGTTGATATGCTGTTTGGCATTTTTGTAGCAATAAGGGTCTTAGGGTATCAAACCCTATGCCCAACTCTACTCCTTTATCAGTAGGGGCTTGGGACCGTTCTTAGCGGAGTCCATAACACACATGCCCAGCAACACAAAAATTATATGAATATGTAAATTTTTATAATATTAAATTGGTTGTGATGATTGACAAATATTTTTGTTTTTTGGTTTTCAGATTTCCACTGGATCTAAATAAAACAATATAATCCTAACAAAATGTGAAAAATTATTCAATAAAATTTTACGTTAACACACAATTCCGGGAGTATCCATTGAGTCCAACAGTAAGGATAAATGAGTTATAGGACTCATTTGCTGTCACCAATCCAAGGAGGCCCACTTTATGGTTTAGGTACAATGCCAGGAAAAACAGGAGGAACAAGTGTCTACTCCACAAGTTTTAGAAGTAGGGCAAGTTCAGGAAATAGATATCCTGAAATACACTCAACAGCTTCAAGCCGTCCAACATCAAGACCTCTTCCAAGTGGTCCTGGACCTCTCGATACTGATGGCAAGAGGTTCATACCGGATAGAAAGTATAGTTCTTCTTTAAGAAATGTCCCAGTAAAGGCAGATCATGGCCATATTACTAAAGCAGACTACACACCTATTACAGGAACTCTACCTAGGAAGTTTCTTTCATCCTTACATTCTGGGTCAAGCTCCAGCACTAGTAATGAAAATTACAACAGGAGTGTTCGTTCAAGGAGTTTAGCAACACAGGAACGGTTAAGTAATACAGACAAACTTTCGAATGACATTTCAAATATAAAGTTAAATAGTTATGATAGTAGTAGCAGTAACGGTATTAAAACATCCTCAAGAGCAAAAGGCTCTGATGATATTCTGAATCCAAGAGATCAAGAGATACTGAATACAAGAGATCGTGAGATACTGAATACAAGAGATCGTGAGTCAAGGAGAGATGCTCATGAAGTGTCAGAAAGACATAGTCGACTTTCCAATGGCTCCACATCAAATATTGAGGATAGTGTTAGTTCACGAAACAAAGACAATATTAGTCGTGCTACAAGTTTAAACAGAGATTCTTTAATTCGTAGAGATAGTGCATCAAATATAAATCATAAGCCTGTTTCAAGGCAAAGTTCCAGTAGCTCCTTGTCATCTGTAAGTATCAGTTTAGTTTATGATATTTATGTATTTTGGATTCAACATCAGTGGACAGCTATTTATGAAAAGTAAAACTATATATGTAAAAAAAACTAATTATGGTTGATGTATAACTAGTACAACAGCTTAACACCTTGCCTAATATTTATAAAGTCATTATAGCATTGTGATTTGCCTTCACATTTAGGTAAAACTGAATTATTATGTCCCAACAATCTTCAGATGCAGGGAGGCACACAGCGATTCATTCGTCTGTTCATTCATTTTTCTGAATGTACAAGATTAACCCAAACTGACACATTTTGTTTAAAATCAAATGATCATACAAAGCTTTGATACATGAATTAATTATGTTTTTGAACTCTTTCAACACACATACATTGGTTAACCCTTTACCCCATAAGAAGCAGAGTTAAGTGGCTGTTGCAACCAGCATAAAACGAGAAACAGCCTGCGAGTAATTCGCAGTCTGTTCAGGTTTTATGCTGTTTGCTGCTCATCAGTAACTATGGATTGGAAATGAAGCCTTTTAAACTTGAATTTAATAAGAAAGGTCTTTTATTAATTGTTCCTTTCTAAGGGACTACAAATGCATGAAAATGCGTATCTAAGTGGTAAAGGGTTATTTTCATTTTGATCTTGACATTTACCCTCTGTTGCACTTAGACTAATTCAGAATGTCGTAATTCTCAAGTATCCCAAAATGTTGTGTGTCGTCTAAGATCAATAATTCTCAATGTATAGCTTTGATTGATACATGCATTGATAATGTTTTTGAACACTATCAACACATCCACATGACCTGACTTCATTTTGACCTTGATATTGACCTAATTATAGGACTTTCACTTATTCAAATAGGCCAATAAATCAATACTGACAACCTTTGGAGGCATATGCCTTTTATTTCATGAAGCATTTTGTTAACATTTAAGTTTATAACATTTTCATTTAAGAGCTCTACATCTAGATATGCACATGGAGGGAAAGTTGGATTACGAAATATTGGAAATACAGTAAGTGTGCGGTCATTGTATTGTTTCTATCACTATACAATGTCCTGTTCACCTCGAGTCAAGTTTTGTATGCTATGATAAATACTTACAACTTTGATTAATACAAAACCTTGTTAAAATAATGTTAATCTTTTACAATTCATATAAGGATATACATTAATTAATTACGGTACATGTTCTAACAAATTAATTATTGCTATGGTTACTCAATTTAGTAAGTATTTAGCTGTTAAACATCTGAATAAAATAAAGGTTTTTTTCAATCTGTATTATTAATCTGGTTTTCTAATGCTGAAGTACCAAAATGGCTAAACCACTTTCTAAAAAGAAACTGGTCAAAAACTTTAAACTCTATCGGCATAGAGAACATTTTGCAAGAAAATGTGTGACAAATTTCTTGTGTGTGTGAACCTTGCAGTACATAGCTAATACACCATCAACCTCTTGCCTTGTTTCAGTGTTTCATGAACTCGGTGATTCAGTGCCTTAGTAACACACGACCTCTCCTGGAGTACTGTTTGAATGATGACTACACCCACGACAAGAACACAACCTCCAGCAAACTGAAGGGAGCATTGGTCTTAGGTAAAAAACATGACCAGTATCTACAAATCTACTTTATTGGAGACAAAATTTCTTAAATGCATTCAACATACTTAATCTTGAATATGCTTGATTTTTTAAAACAAAACAACAACAACAATTCACAATGTTCATCTTTAGTGTAAGGAATGAATTCTAACGCTCAAGTGGCAAGACATATACAACTTGCAATTTTGTATAGTATTGAAATAGTTGAGGATTACAGTCACTTGTTTACTGGAAATATATTTTACCAGATGAAAATTAAATGTTTTCAGTGACTAATGACCAACATCACAATAACTTGTCATTAAAAAAATGAATACTCTATTCTCTTTTTTTAAAGATGCATATAGGACAAAGGCAATTGTGGCAATCAGGAACAGTTCTTTGTTCTGGACTTTTAATAGTGCAGCCAATTGAATCTTAGATTTAAAAATAAAATATTTTCTGATATATTAAAAAATGAAAAACCAATATTAAAATATCATTTCAGTATTTTTTCGCATCTCTTTTAATAAAATTATTTGAACTACTATAAAAAGGTGGTGTGGTTTGAACCTACAGATTATGTGGATTTTCCCCAAAATTGTGGAGATCTGTTTAATATATTTTCTTTAATACTCTTGCTATTGTGATTCTTTTCACATGAATATAATGTAAACAAATACTTATTGCTCAGATTATAGCTCTATAAAGAGTTCATGTGTTGGAAGTATTGCAATGAATTATTATATCAAGATACAATCACATTAAATTATCTTCATTATTGCTTTCAGTGATATATATATTTCAATATTTAATGTGCTAATCAGTCAATACTCTGTAAGATCTTCAAGTACATGCTGATAATCTTATGTGAGGAAATATTAATTTATATTTATGTTAAATATTAATGTTTTATTATCCCCCGCCATAGGCGGAGGGATATTGTTTCGACGTTGTCCGTCCGTCCGTCTTTCCGTCCATCCGTCTTTCATATCTTGGAAATGCATTCGCGGATTTCATAAAAACTTGGTATGAGTATATATATTGATAAGGGGATGATGCACCCCAAATGGCATTGTACACCATCTGTTAATAACGGAGTTATGGCCCTTTGTATCTTTAAAAATGCTTTTTTGAGTGTCAAATATAACATTTTTGTGTCTAGAAGGCATATTGGCGGGGTATATCAATTCAACTAATTTGCTTGTTTTTAGCTCACCTGTCACAAAGTGACATGGTGAGCTTATGTGACCGTGTGATGTCCGGCGTCTGTATGTGCGTGTGTGCTTGTTTGTGTAGACAGTAGAGGTCACAGTTTTCTTCCAATCTTTATCAGAATGTTTATATTGATGAAATCTGGGTTGGGATTGTATTTGGGTCATCTGGGGTTAAAAACTAGGTCACTAGGTCAAAAACTAGGTCAAATAATAGAAAAACCTTGTGTAGACAATAGAGGTCGCAGTTTTCATCCAATCTTTATGAAATTTGGTCAGAATGTTTATCTTGATGAAATCTGGGTTGGTATTATATTTGGGTCATCTGGGGTCAAAAACTAGGTCACTAGGTCAAAAACTAGGTCAAATAATAGAAAACCTTGTGTAGACAGTAGAGGTCACAGTTTTCATCCAATCTTGATTAAATTGGTCAGAATGTTTGTCTTGATAAAATCTGGGTTGGGTTTGTATTTGGGTAATCTGGGGTCAAAAACTAGGTCACTAGGTAAAAAACTAGGTCAAATAATAGAGAACCTTGTGTAGACAGTAGAGGTCACATTTTTCATCCAATCTTTATGAAATTTGGTCAGAATGTTTCTCTTGATGAAATCTGGGTTGGGATTGTATTTGGGTCATCTGAGGTCAAAAACTAGGTCACTAGGTCAAATAATTGAAAAACTGTCAACAATTTGTTTGTGTAGACAGTAGAGGTCACAGTTTTCATCCAATCTTTATGAAATTTTGTCAGAATGTTTATCTTGATAAAATCTGGGTTGAGATTGTATTTGGGTCACCTGGGGTCAAAAACTAGGTCACTAGGTCAAATAATAGAAAAACCTTGTGTAGACAATAGAGGTCACAGTTTTCATCCAACCTTTATGAAATGTGGTCAGAATGTTTATCTTGATGAAATCTGGGTTGGGATTGTATTTGGTTAGTCAGGTGAGCGATTCAGGGCCATCATGGCCCTCTTGTTTTATAATACAGTGATTCAGTATACATGTAATAGAGTGGTCCAGTTAGGCCTATTAAAAAGGAAGGGCGCAGCACCCTTTTACCCCAAGGTCCCACCCTACCCCTTCAGACCCCCTGTCCCTCTATCTTATCACATTATTACAACGCAAATTTTATTTCAAGTTTCAATAAATTAACTTTTTTTTCAGTCAAAACAGTTTTATTTATTTAAAGAAACAATGTTTGAATAAAAACACATTCCTTTTAAAATCCTTGCTTGAATACTGATAACGATTTACAATTTATTGGGTAGTTCCATATTTTTTTTAATTGCTGTTTCTCACATTTAAAGTTTAAGTTATTGGTGACAGAATAACTACCGTAATCATTATCTGATATGTACTTTAAGTAATAATATCATGTTTGTATACTGGAGTATTGTCCTTGCCTATAAACCAGGCAAATGGTGCCAATTACTGCTTATTAACAATGTAGATAGTATGAGTGCAAAGAACCTTGGTCTGGTATATGGTAGATATCATTGCATTACTCAGATGGTAGCTAATCACATACTAATTTTGTGCAAAAATTGGGCATAATGCATGTGCGTAAAGTGTCATCCCAGATTAGCCTGTGCAGTCTGCACAGGCTAATCAGGGACGACACTTTCCACCTGAACTTGATTTACGGGTAGGAGGAACTTCCTTGAAACTAAAAATACCATAAAAGCGGCAAGTGTTGTCCCTGATTAGCCTGTGCGGATTACACAGGCTAATCTGGTACTACACTTTACGCACATGCATTAAGCTCAGTTTTCTCAGAACCCTACTCACATACTAATTGTTTTGATATTTGATACTTCAGCCTATGTGAACTTGATGACTTCATGCTGGAAGGAAAAGAATGCCTCTTATGTATCACCAAACAACTTTAAGACTCAGATCCAAAAATTTGCTCCCAGATTTTCAGGTTATCAGTGAGTATTCTAGTCAGTATTATGACATTTTTGTGCATGGCTCTTGATGTTACGGTAGACATTTAAAGCTAGGAGCCGCTAATTTGGTGTTTAAAAAAAAAGGTTAATACTTGTGGATTACCAATTTGAAGTGACTTATAATTATGAAAAAAGATGTTAATGGATTATTGATAGGAGCAATATTTTAGGTTTAACCATTTAAGTTAAATTTAATTGGAAAAAAGTATAATGTTTGTATTAAATTTGAAATAAAGTAACCAAGTTAAGGTTAAACGTTTATTAAATATTACAGCTATGTTGAAGTGATTTAATCTGGATTTTTATCCCCTGCAAAAGGCAGAGGGATATAGAATTTGTGTTGTCCGTCCGTCAATCATTCTGTCAATCTGTCCCTTCGTCCCTCATTCTGTCCAGCATTCTGTACATCTGTCATAAAATTTTGAAATTGGTGAGGATATCAATTCAATCAATGTGCTTGTTTTACTTTTACAACATAGTCTGGAAAGCCTCCAAGATGCAAATTGATTTTTGTAAATGAAAGGCTTTATGTTACAAATAAGTTTGTCATTTCAGACAGCAGGACTCCCAGGAGTTTCTGCGCTATCTTCTGGAAGGACTCCATGAGGACGTGAACAGGGTCACACAGCGACCTAAACCCCTGCAGATTGATGACAACAAACATTACAAGTATGTTACCTAGTCTCTGCAGGTTTACTTGTCAATATACCTGTAATCTGTGAATGTACCAAAAAGCCATATATAATAACCTTTATGAAATTATTGGTAAACTATTCATGTTCTGATAATGTAAGTATGCCCCTCTTAGAAGAAGTGCAAGTATATGACGTGTACTTGGAATGAAAGGAAGACGTCTTTGGCTTGTGAGGTCATCAGCTGGTTGAAGTTCAAGGTGACGGGCTTGTTACTTGAAATGATAACATGTACAATGGTCAGTTTGAGTATTGTTCATACCTATAATAACAACCCAAAAGCACACTTACAATTATGATAAAACACTATACACTATATTCTCTAATTATTTGATGCCATCAGTACCGGTAAATGTGTTCAACTCTTAAATCCTCTTTGACATGGTGTTTACACAACAGCTGTGCCAGCCTGTTTAATTAAGCATATAGTTTAAAATCAATTACATATCAATATGTTTTTATATCTCTGTTATAACTGCATAGAAACTTTAATCAGGCTTTGATCACTCTTTTATATTTATTCTCTTCTGCCGCATGGCTAATAAACTTTAAACATCTCTGAAGACACATTACATTCACTAGAGCTTTTACTTACTAATGAACATTAACAAAGTTAACTGTATCAATTCTGCACTAGCTTTCTACAGGAAATTTCAAATGTCGGCTAAACACACAGTGTATTTTCCTCTCATTAGTGAGATTGATTTCAACAAAAAACACATTGTGTTTGTATTTTGTTTGATAATAATGTCTTTCGTGTCTTGGGGATAATTATTGTAGGATCTTAAATTTGTAGATTGGTCTTTCCACGTCATCAAAATTCACTTGCATGCAAGTTTGGTGGTTTTAAATTAGTTTTTGTTTAATTTTCTTTAAGTGATATATTTTTATTGAAAATGCCAGATGCTTTTGGGATTGGAATCAGTATTGCTGCTTCAACATTACTAGATTATCCTGGTCATAGGCTCTCATTTATAACTTAGCATCCAATATTGTCTCGCACAACGATGGGTGAATAAAGTTTAATCAAAAATTCACTGTCTTCCTATATGTTCTATTGTGACACTGCAGACAACTGATAATGTGATTGAACAATTACAGCTAATTAATGTTAGAAATGTTTCTTTGCCTTTTATGGAATAGAAAAGTAATTAATTTAATGCTGGTTGATCCACGTTACTTAACTTGTAATGTAGATAATGTCAGTTTATAATAATTATAATGACCAACATCATCATCACCTTTGTCTTCACTTTTTTAATCATCATGCTTATCGAATTGTGGGGCGTTTATTGAAAAGCTACTGTAATAATGCATGCCTGTGTTTTAGTGATACAGAAAAGGCTGTAGAATATTGGAACAACTACATGAGATATGATAACAGTCGGATAGTTGGTAAGTTGATCACAAGTTTACACCTTTTCAAGTCGTATTTAATATTTTAGAAAAGAAATATTGCAATTTTTGTCAAAAATATTTAATTGTTGGTATTGCATATGTATATGAGGGGCCATGTTTTGAAATTTTTAAAAAGGAAAAAAAAGTGTAGGTATTTAAAAAAATATTAAATTTGAGTAGACTGATGGACAATTTATTTGATTATCATATTTTATTTACTTTACTATATAAGCTCATAAATTATTCTAAACTTCTTACCAAAATGTGTATGTTGGTGTATTGATATGCTTGCAGAGATATTTGTGGGTCAATTGAAGAGTGAACTGAGATTTGATGAGTGTGGTCACCGCTCCACAACCTTTGACCCCTTCTGGGACCTTTCTTTGCCGGTGGCCAAGGTATGGAATCTATCTGAAATAGATTGGACAGGGGAAGATAAAGATCAAATAACAGTTTTACGAATGACATGACTGGTTGAATACATTATAAATATTAAATGTAAACATGTAGGGTTTTATTTATGTTACCAGAAAATATGTTTAGTGAGCATATTTTGTTACCCTTCTGTCCATAATGTTTTATGCTTTGGAGATTTTCTCAGTAACTTCTTATATATCTTATAAAGCATTCAAAACATCACATTTAAACTTGAAAATCTTATTTTGATCAAAGTCAAAACAGCAGAATCTTTATTTCATCTACAGGTACCGTCCGAAAGTGACCTCACAGATTGCCTGGGCTTGTTTATGAAGGCAGAGAAACTAGAAGGAAATGAAAGCCCTGTGAGTATGCTAAATATGCTGTACTTTCGGTTTTATGAAAGCCTTGCTGGTGTGCATTTGTGCAGTAAATGATTTCAAACCTATGCATATGGGTCAATATAAAACATTCTGGAAAAATGAGCTTAATGCATTTTCATAAAGTGTCATTCCAGATAAGCTGTCTGCATAGGCTAATCTGAGACAACGCTTTCCACCTACACTTGATTTTGCCAAGAAGAGACATTCTTTAAACCAAAAAATACCATAAAAGCGGAAATTGTCATCCCTAACTAGCCTGTGCAGACTGCACAGGCTGATCTAAGACAATATTTTACACACATGCATTAGGCCCAGTTATCCCAGAATGAGGCTCAAATTAATAAAAATTATTGTATGTAATCTGTTGAGTATGCTATTTTCTTCAGACATGTGCCAAATGCAAGAAGAGGAGTTCTTGTACGAAGCGGTTCTCCATTCAGAGGTTCCCACAGATATTAGTGCTGCGTATCCTTTGGCTTCTAGCTCATAACACTTGACAAGCTCATATGAGCCGTGCTCTGTGAAAAAGGGGTTTAATGCATATGCGTAAAGTGTCGTCCCAGATTAGCCCGTACAGTCCGCAGACACTTTCCGCCTAAACTGGATTTTAGTTAAGAAGAGACTTTCTTTAAACAAAAAATATTATAAAAGCGTAAAGTGTCGTCACTGATTAGCCTGTGCGGATTGCACAGGCTAATCTGGGACGACACTACGCACAAGCTTTAAACCCCTTTTTTACATAGCACGGCTCATATGAACCTCTTTCTGGGAAAACTGGGTTAATTATGTGGAAAGTGTCATACCATATCTGTGCAGTCCACACAGGCTTATCAGGGACAACATCTGTGCAGTCCACACAGGCTTATCAGGGACAACATCTGTGCAGTCCACACAGGCTTATCAGGGACAACATCTGTGCAGTCCACACAGGCTTATCAGGGACAACATCTGTGCAGTCCACACAGGCTTATCAGGGACAATATCTGTGCAGTCCACACAGGCTTATCAGGGACAACATCTGTGCAGTCCACACAGGCTTATCAGGGACTACATCTGTGCAGTCCACACAGGCTTATCAGGGACAACATCTGTGCAGTCCACACAGGCTTATCAGGGACAACATCTGTGCAGTCCACACAGGCTTATCAGGGACAACATCTGTGCAGTCCACACAGGCTTATCAGGGACAACATCTGTGCAGTCCACACAGGCTTATCAGGGACAACATCTGTGCAGTCCACACAGGCTTATCAGGGACAACATCTGTGCAGTCCACACAGGCTTATCAGGGACAACACTTTCAGCCTACACTGGATTTTAAGTCAGAAGAGATCTCCTTTAAACGAAAAATTTAATAAAAGCGGTCAGTGTCTTCCCTGATTAGCATGTGCGGACTGCACAGGATAATCTGGGATAACACTTCATTCACATGCATTGAGCCCAGTTTCCCCAGAGCAAGATCATATAGGAATGGATTACTTGACTTATACTATAGATACTTTAAAAGAAAATTTGTAATTCCTTAAAAAAAAAAGGAGAATATTGAAAGTGTATCGCCAAAAGGATGATGCGCTTGGTGGAACTGCATTAGATCAGGTTTGTAACAAAAGAAGGCTTCAAAATAAAAACAAGTCTATACCCAGTTGTCAATGGTATAGCCAAGTAAATAGCATATGTATCATGTATATTGTATACAAATTATAAGATGGTGATCATTAGATTATGCACCACCTTAGTAATGCCGAGTTGCAATCAAGTCTTAATATACATGTACAACATAATGTATAATTTATGGAAATGTTATTATGTAATTTGTCTTGACTGCCATGTGTAGATTTGAAAAGGTTCAGTCAGGAGCGGTACAGCAGGAAAATAACCACGCTGGTCAACTTTCCTATTAAGAATCTCGACCTCACAGAGTTTGCTGCAGAGAAAGGTACATGTGGATTGTAACAAATTCAATTAGTATTATGCCAGTCACATTAAAGTTGGAATATCAATAAGGTCAATAAACTTACTGTCAAAAAGTAGCATCCTTCTTATGTCAATGTGCCAAATTGTTCCTTCATATTGCAAGTAACTGCACTGCTGCAAACATATATAATTATGTACTTAAACATCTAGGTAAGCTCCTCAGTAAATTGATTTTATGTAATCTGTGTGAAGTGCTTGTGAAGAAAAATGGATTTTGGCATGTGCTATCTATAGATTTTTTTCAAAGTTGAAATGGGGGTAAGACAGAGTACATTAGAATAGTTAATTTCAAAATCTCAGTTCAATCTTTTTGTCACTTTATTAGAGTTAGGTCATTGATATTCCAAAGATAAATTATTTAATCTTGTAATAAAAAAATGTAGTTTGGAGGAAATTATTCAACAAATCCACTTTTGAGTATGTCATTGTTTGCTACTTTTTCCTTGAGACAATATTGCTTGGTAGGTACAATTACAGATGAGCACTTACATTATTTATGACAATTTTATATCAGATATCAGAATTAAATGTAAATTATTTTTATTTCATCTTATATTTGATTAAAATATAACTTGATATTACTTGACTCAAACATGACTTCTCGCTATCCTGTAGAATTGTCTTTGTTGTTTTATATGTTATCGTTATAACATTGTTAAATAGATTCTAAATGCTGTAATCCAATTGTCCTAGACCTTTTCATGTATTGATACTTTGCTTAACAATTTATGAAATTAAATACTGATCACATTTTTGTGCTTTCATATATGTTACTCTGTTTTGAACATGTACACTCATGGACTGTATGTCTATTGTATATTGAATGAACCAAACCATCATTGATATAAATGAAGTGACTCACCACTATTGTATGTTTGTCACCAGCAAAATGTTTAATTGAGCCGTGTTCTGAGAAAATTGGGCTTAATGCATGTGCGTAAAGTGTCAACGCAGATTAGCATGTGCAGGCCACACAGGCTAATCAGGGATGACACTTTCTGCTTTTATGGTATTTTTAGTTTCAAGGAACTCACTCCTTAATGAAAATCCCGCTTAGGCGGAAAGTGTTGTCCCTAATAAGCCTGTGCAGACTGCACAGGCTAATCTGGGATGACACTTTACGCACATATATTAGGATCAGTTTTCTCAGAACAAGGCTCAATTTGTGCCTTGCTCTAAAAAAATGGGGTTTAATGCATATGCTTAAAGTGCAGCCCCATATTAGCCTGTGCAGTCTCAAAGGCTGATAAGGGCAGACTCTTTCTGCCTTAACTGTTTTGTTTTGCTAAGAGATACTGTCTTGTAACAAAAAATGTGATAACAGGGGAAAGTGTTGTTTTTTATCAGCCTGTGTCAACTGCACAGGCTAATCTGGGAAAACACTTCACACATGCATTAAGCCCCATTTTCCCAGAGCCCTGCTCATTTCTTCTGTACTATATCAACTGAAGGTTGTGGTATTTCTACAGGCCAGCAGCCAGTGTACAATCTGTATGCTGTCAGTGAGCACTCTGGGACTACCTACGGTGGACATTATACTGCGAAATGCAAACATCCCTACTCAGGAGAGTGGAATAGCTTTAATGATACTCAGTAAGTGAAAATACAATAATTGGTGCTGTTGTTGCCATTGACTAAGCAACTTTGTTGGTTTATATACCATGCATTCAATTTTAGAATTAGATATCAAGAATAGGATTGGCCTCTATGTCTCTATATATTGATATTTAATTGAACGTTGCTTGCCAATTAGTAGGTAAGAATAATAAATCTTTGTTTGTAGAAGGAGTATTGTAAAAATATCTTTATTTTATACAGCGATTATTTACGAAATTCTTATACAGATGAACAAAAAAAAATTGTCAATCAAAAGTGTTTATGTTACATTTACTAATTGTTTATACTTTAATATAATGGTTTCTTGAAATTGTGAAGTTTTCTAAAATTGTGTATGTGAATATATGCCCATTTGAAGAGATGAGCATGAAACTGACATATGATATCACTTTTGTTAAGTTATGTGGATACATAATCAACCCTTTATTTATGTCTTGCCCAATAATTTGCTTATGGTTAGTGCTGAAGTGAAAATTATGTATGCTTAGCAATCAGGCAGTCCTAGTTAAAATTGCCGAGATCATTACCAATAATATGTTTTCCCCCAATAGTTCTGGTTCTGCGAGGGGAACATGCTCATAAAAATGTTTCAATAAGCCATCAGCTTAGTATTCAATCAAGTACACTTAAATAGATTACAACCTGGGTTGGTGATAAGAAAACTTAATTTGCAGCCTAAATACATTTCAATAAGAAATGGCAACCTCAGATAGTTTGAAAATCTGTTTTATTGGATTGCAAATTATGTAACTTAAGTGGCAAATAAGACATTTTAGTAGCCAATTAGAGATTTTAGTACCCATTGGCTGTTTTTAATATTGGTTGCGCTAATGTGTTTAACCTTAATAACTCATATACGCACTTTGAAGAGTTTGTAGTCCCTTAAGAAAGTAAAATTAAATTAAAAATATGTTTTCTACATTTAAGTTTTAAAGCCTTCACATCTAATGAGCAGCAAACAGCATAAAACCTGAACAGTCTGTGAGTTACTTCCAGGCTGTTCAGGTTTAATGCTGGTTGCATATAGCCATTTTCACTAAGCTTCTGAGTTTGAAAGGGTTAAGCTACATTATGGTGTTGCTGTGTTTCAGTGTGAGCTCCTGTGGAGCCAATCAGGCTATTTCCTCCGAGGCATACGTATTGTTCTACGAGTTGGTTAGCAGTGCATCCTCCCGGCTGTAGATCCCATGAGGACGAGTCTAGCTAGTCACTTTGCCATGTGTCACCTCTGTGATTACTTTGCACAGCTGTTTTAGTGGTACTTTCTTAAGGAGATTTTGATCCAATTCTGAACTGATTCCCCAGTTGATATATCAAAATTGATATACACAAAATTGTGTTGGTGATACATGTTCTTTTGTGAACACCAGTAATTGATGTACATGTATACATAATTGGACAATAAAAATGCAAAATTTTATTGGACCCTATCTCTTACTTCTAAAAAACAACTGAAACTACGAGATTGTTTACTAATAACATGAAGAGGAACAACATTTATTTCATTTGTTAGTTAGACATTTGGCCAGTTATAAATAGAATGTTATACTTTAAGTCAGTTTTTATAGTCAAACAGCATTCTGTATTTATTATTTTACTTGTTGTATGCATTGATATTAGTTTTGCATGTTGAAAAAACATAAGTTAAAAATATAATTAAAATAAGGATTATGGTTGTGTTTTCTTATTCAAGTTTTGTTATGACTTTATGACAGTAAAATTATAATGAAAATTGGATTGTTACATTTTGCATACATTTGTGTTTATGTATTTTATTCAGTTAAATTTTGCAATAGTATTATTTTGGTAATTAACATTTTGTCAAATAATGATTGATATATAATAAACAAATCAAATTGTGTTTCCTTGTATCACCTTACATGATTTTAAATTATCTGATTTATGTTGGCAACAACACATGAATTGTTTGTATACTTTCAAAATGTTTTTACACTTCTCATTTTTGACAGAATTTATTATTAATTTGTGATGTATGACCATTTAATTATAAACTATATCTATTAAATATGTTTTTAATGTTTTAATATTTAGAAGTTTCCATACTGTAATTAGTTTATGAGTGAAGATGGTAATCTATCTAGATGATAAAACAGTGAGCATCTGAAAACTTGAAATAAACTTTCATTAACTCATTTTCACTTGAATTTAGTAGCAGTAGCACATGTAGGTAGTGCTGGCGTTTAATCACAACACAAAATTAGCCAGAGTTTAAATTAGTTGTTGATTGGCAAATAATCACAATCATTTTGATTCGTACATAAGCTGAGTTATATATGAGTCGCGTTCTGAGAAAACTGGGCATAATGCATGTGCGTAAAGTGTCGTCACAGATTTGCCTGTGCAGTTCGTACAGGCTAATCAGGGACGACACTTTCCGTCTAAATTGGATTTTTGCTAAAAAAAGACTTCATTTAAACAAAAAATGTCATAAAGCAGACAGTGTCGTCCCTGATTATCCTGTGTGGATTGCACAGGCTAATATCAGACAACAATTTACGCCCATGCATTATGCCCAGTTTTCTCAGAACAAGACTCATATATTTGCAAAGATTCCGCGAAACATCAGAAGCGCCTGTCAGACATTAATGGAATTAGAATATTGTCAGACATCTGCGTTATCTGTCAAACATGCTGGCTGGGTACATTGGGCACTTTTGGAATTTCTTGTCAGACATGGAATCTGACAGCGCCCAAATGTCAGACATTGTGTTTTTAGCTCAGCTGTTTTCGGAGAAAACCTGAGTTATTGTCATAGCCAGCTTGTTGTCCGCCATCAGCCGTCTACCTTAGGCGCCATGCTAAAACCTTAACATTGCTCTAAAATCAAAGTGCTTCCACCTTCAACTTTGAAACTTCATATGTAGATGCACCTTGATGAGTTCTACACGCCCCACCCAGTTTTGGGTCACTAGGTCAAAATTCAAGGTCACTGTGACCTCTAAAAAAAAAAGAAAAAAATCTGACAAGCTTTCGCAGTCGAGCGTTTGCACCTGTTATGCGGTGCTCTTGTTTTAAATTGTCTTACTGACTTATTTCATGCAGTTTGAACATAATTTTGCTGTTCTATGCATGGATAAGGACCTCATTTACATTGTTTGAGCTGTGCTCTGGGAAAACTGGGCTTAATGCATGTGCAGTCTGCAAAGGCTAATCAGGGACAACACTATTTGCTTTCATGGAGTTTTTCATTCAAAAGATGGCTTTTCTAAGGCTGTTTTTTCCTGAGACCAGCACATTTGTAGTTGTTTTGTACGGTAATCCTTTGAATGGTCAAGTGTATATTTTTCGATGAATTATGTACTTAATTTTTTGTATGCTATTTAATTCATAATTGAAAGCCACAGGGTGATAAGGCTGTCTGTGAAAATTAAGTATTAAACCCATTATATGCCACACTATTTTGACAACGAATATGTGTTTTTTGTTGGCTGGTCATTTTATTTAATAAGATCATGATCTTTTCGATATTACTATTTCCAAATATTGATATGCATAGCTTTAAACAAAAGTCTTGTCATGTGCTTTTCTGGGCTCAATATTTTGCATGTTCTTGTAAATTAAGCTTGACATAGAACAGTGGGTTGCATGCCGAATGCTGGATGTGAGTTCACTGTCCAGCCTGACCACGTAACTTTGGTGGGGTTCGGTGTAGAAAAATTTACACAGCCATTCTCCATCAATAACTCTGGTTCATGCAGGTCAGTTGTGTATCACAGCTATGAATATGCACTTTTATATACTCTTAGATAAGTGCACATTTCCTTGGAAATTTCCTTGGAAAAGGAAAAACTTACCACAGTGATATAGCGGAAATGCTATTCAAAATGGAAAACATTAGAAAATGAGAATGCTTAGTTACTGCATCATCATTACACTGAAAGCTGCTATTTTTATTCTGCTTTTAACACTAAACAACTGTCTGTTTAGCACAGTTGTTGGTACATGCAATTCTCACTTTTACATTTTGGAGGCATGTGAGCTTGTATGATGGTCACCATACCGTACAGTTGGGGTTCTTGCGGGTACTTCGAGTACACACAATACAAGCCCTTGCCAGAAATTGAATATCTTTCAATAAAAACTAAATACAAACATGTAGCTGGAAATTGCAGCTATAATTTGAAATTGGTCCCAACTTTTGAGAGTCTAGTATGTTAATAAGGTAGGATGGCTTGGGCACACTCGGGATCTTCTCAACATGCAGCCTCGGATGCGGATGGACCTAATAAACTTCAAAATACACACACTTATACACACACTAGCACAAAAACACTCTGAAAATATGAACATATAGATTTATTTTCTTTGTAAAAGCAAAGTTGTCTCTAAGTTTAAGTTATAAGTTTATGTCACCCTCATGTTGAACATATTCATACATTATTTATTGTTGATTTGTTAAACATCATTTTTATGGTTGAACTTGTTGCTTGTACATATGAGTGTTGTTTGATGTGTATATTCGGTACTTACGCCATGCTTTTTGCACGGAGAGTTAATTGTTATGTTTGAGCTAAAAAAGAGCTAGTTGTGATATTGAAATTCATATTTGCATGTGTTATTTAAATTAACATTTGTATTTATGAGCATTTTATTATATATACACATTTTCAATGTTAATGCTATTGTTTACACTTGTACTCCTGCTGGTACACATGTTAAGTCTAGAAAATAGAAGTTAACACACATTGTTATGTAAAATATATATTTATAGAACTTTTAATTTAATTTTTACCTTCCCCCCCCCCCTTCAAATAAGAGGGTTTTTTTTTTTTTGCTGGATGTCGGTCAGTCAGTCTGTTGGTAGACTAGTTCGTTTCCGATCAATAAACTGTGACGGAATGACCAATTGACTTGATACTTCCCATGTGCATTGGCCTTTGCCAGTAGATGACCCCTATTAAAATTGGGGTCACTATGTCAAAGGTCAAGGTCACTGTCACACTAAGACTGAAAATAGCTTGATACTTCCCATGTGCATTGGGCAGAAGATGGCCCCTATTGAAATTGAGGTCACTAGGTATAAGTCACTGTCACTCTAAATGTTAAATTGTTTCATGCATAGACCTTGAACAGTAGATAATCCCTATTGAAGTTTAGGTCAATGATGAAAGTCACTGTGACATTGAATGTGAAAATCTTGTCCGATTGATAACTCGTGAGCGGAGCGACCGATTAGTCACACTTATATGATAAGATTAACTTTTATGGTCAGTTTTGTTGCAACAAATCTTGTGTCAAGGCCCTGTTTTGTGGGGTATCTGTCTCTTGTACACACTGTGTCTTTTTGTATCAAAATAGAAGTGAATGCACATAAGTGGATAATTTCATTTTGGAATTTCATCAACGTTATATTTTGACTATATTATTCTCTGATGGTTCCTATATTTCGGTTCGATAGAGGGGATCGGAAACTATGACCTTGAATTTATTCAATAACGAAATTGGTATAAAAAATGACTGATCACAATGTATGATGCGCACCTTTGAAGAGGCCATCGCTTAAAAGTTAAAAAGACTTGTTTCACATCTTTGCTAGTGTAATGCCCCCCTTCAAAGAATGATGGGTATTGCATGATTTGTATGTTTGTGTGCCCATCAGATTTTTGTATGTCCAAAAGAAAATTACCTACCCAGCCATAACATATTTTGATGGATTTTTAAATAAATTGGCACACAGATTAACTATCATATTATGACGTTAAGAGTATTACACCCATGTCCTCAAAGGTCAAGGTAACACTTCCAGGTCAAAGATCAAAACTTGCCATAAAACAGCTGAAAGTTCCTGGCTCAGCCAAAACTTAGCAATAAATTGTTGGATTAATTAAGAAATAACTTGGCACAAATGTACTTGATTAAAAGAAGGCATGTTGCATCTAACGCCCATTTCCCTACATCAAAGGTCAAGATCACACTTAGAGGTCAAAGGTCAATTTTTGCCATACAAAAGCGTAAATAAAGCGTGTGAACTGCTCTCTGCCATAAATTTGCTGTATATTGATAGTTTCAAGTAACTTTACACAAATGTAAACCATCATTAGACATGTTTTGCTTTGTTACATCTGTCTCTCAACCTCAAAGGTCAAGGTTACACTAAGCGGTCAAAGGTCCAAATTGACCATAAGTTTCTAAGCAATAACTAACCTGTCATATTTTTGTTGGATTTTAAAATAATATTGCATAATTGACAACCATAAGACAATGGGTCATGTGAAACAGGTATCTCCCTACCTCAAAGGTCAAGGTCATACTTTATAAGGTCAGAAGTCAAATTTGAAAAAAGGGAATATTGAGGCATCTGTGTCCTATAATGACATCTCTTGTTTTGAATAACAGCATTTAATATCTTTGACAGATTTAAATATCTGAACTAAAGAGCTAAATATTGTGTTGTATAAAAGGTCCCCTAAACAAATTGTTAAGAAAGAAAAAAAGGGTTTGAGTCAGGGTGGCCCCTCTATGTTTGAAGACAAACACCTTAGACACCTAGCCATTAAGTTGGTATTGGAATTCCAGCATTTGTTACTAAATCTAAATGTCAGACATGTTGTCATCTGCTAAAGCACTCCCCCCCCCCCCCCCAAATTATCCCATAGTTAACCATTGTGAACACTTCATGTTTTGTTCAATGTCAACTTACACTTTATATCCACATCCTTTATGTCTGGAATCTGTGAAAAAATTGAAAATTGTAAAAAAGTTAATAATACCTGTAAATAATTCTTTACCAAAACTATGACATGTTGAGTGTAAGGGGCTACTGATCCCAATGCCTCAGGGTGTCATAAAATGCTATATTTAATATTTTCAAAGCATGTAGACTGTAACCCCTCTTTCTTTAACTCTTTTGTAATTCCAAGGGTCAATCACCTGACTTATCTGAATATGCATGTTTTTGATCTCTTAATTAAGGTTTTCCATAAAGTATCTGCACAATTATATTAAGTATAACATTGATATAACGAATTTATGCAGAAAACTTCAAAGTTTTTTAATATGTAGTTGCTTTTCTTGGAATTTGAACATTTGATCTGATTTTCAATCCTCTTCAATCTGACATGGATATTTTTATTAATCTTTATGCAAGCAATAATTCTATTTACACTGTTTTTTTTAGTGTAGCTTTGCTTGTATGCATGTTTAAGTGCATGTTTAGTATAGCTTGAATTACAAGTACTGGTATTCAATAAACTACTAGGTATTGGTTTTGTTTATAAGTCAACAAAAAGTGCAAACATTTCTTGGTTAACTTATTGAATCTTCTGGTTGTATATTTATTGTTGGTATGTGTCATTCCTGGTGTTTACTATTTGAACAGAATTGTACTTAATTCTACATCTTGTACATATATAATTGATTTGATTACTTCAATAAGAACAGAAATGACTGTATTCTATCTGATTTGCTATTGTACCTAGTTTAGGCCACCATGCTAGCTGTTATTATTTACATTCATGATCAACTGATTACTCAATGAACATGTATGACCTGTTATGTTACCCATTGTCTTCGCTGGAAACTCATATTCCTATGATTTTTTGTAACATTTTGATTTCTACTTGAGCGCTGTTAAAAAAGGTTTCAACTATGAAATTCTCTTATTTAAAAAACAACAGCAATAATATAAAATACATTTACTGACAAAAAATATTAAGCAGTTTTTTTCTTAAAGCTAATAAGCAAGGGCCTGTTGTTTATTGATCATACATATGCACAATACTGTATTATAAAAAGGTAATATATAATTGCTCACGTAATCACACCTACAGTAGATAATGGTCTTCATATGAACAAATGTGACTGATGTTTTTTTTAAGTAATTTACAACATAGTATATGTGGAAATCCTGCATCAACTGTTAGTGTGTATTTTTAATGTACTGTTACCTTTAAAAATATAATCATGAATAAAAAAAGATAGCATGATTTATAAATTGTTTTCTTTGTTTACATTAATAATGTTTATTGTGTTTTGAGGAGATCATCAAATGAATTAACTAGTTCAACAAGACATATTACCCTCCTGCCCCTGCCATGCCATGCATTACTTCATGACGTCTCTCCTCAATAGTTAAATATCAGCTAGCAATTACAATAAATATATTGTTTAACAGATAATGTATAACTCCCCTCACCCTTTCTACGAGGATGAAATGAGTAGTGTTCTGAGAAAACTGGGCTTAATGCATGAGCTTAAAGTGTCGTCCCAGATTAGCCTGTGCAGTCCGCACAGGCTAATCAGGGACAACACTTTCCGCTTTTATTGTATTTTTAGTTTCAAGGAAGTCCCTCCTTATCAAAAATCAAGTTTAGGATGAAAGTGTCGTCCCTGATTAGCCTGTGCAGACTGCCACTACGGGGATGACACTTAACGCACATTCATTAAGCCCAGTTTTCTCAGAACGTGACTCATATTTTTATTGGTGAATAAAGCATTTTATGAAGGCAGTATCAATATGTATATAAGGGATTGCCATTATGAGTATTATTGGAACGGGTACCCACATCGACTTGAATGAAAAATTTCATGTAAATTGTCCTGTGACCTTTACCTTTGACCTCATAATAGATTGGGAATTCCTCTCCTCTCACGAAACCATCATAATATTTTGCATTGTTGTAGGTCAAAGTGTTCTTTATATTTCGTGTGGAAAAAACAGCTCTTTTTACTAACCTACTAACTGACAAACATGTGCAAAGCTATGTAGCTCAGCTTCTTCAAATGGAACAAAGTAAATTCATATTTTCAAAATTCTCAGAAGTCAGCAACCAACAAGCTGTTTTAGGCCGCTTTTGACCTGTGACCTCTATGTGTGACCTTGACCTGTGAGGTAGTGAGATGGGTCATAAATGCAACACTCCATCTTCTTATGGTGGTAATTTGTGGTTATTTATTTTAACATTGCTTGATGAATTACAAAGTTTCATTCTGGAGAGGCTGTTTATGCCAAATTGTACCTTTGTGCTCTATGACCTTAAACTGTGAGGGAGACAGTTGTTACTTGACATCTTACAATGGTTTGCATTTGTGCCAGCTTATTTTAAAACACTGCGATCCAAGGTTAACAAATGAGGAGTGATAACTTTAAATACATGTATGTAAACTTTGAGGTAAGATGACTAAACCATAGACCCTTAAATATTCTAGGCATATTTACTTATAGAATGAAAATATTTCATGAATGTATTTGTTAAAAGTGTGAACAGAAATTACATAATACAGTAAAAATCTGAAATATCTGACCCTATATAAATGCATTATTTAGACCATCTGGTCAAAATGTGTTTAAGGTGAACATTCAGGATTGCGGTCTGTCTGTTGTGGGTCACCCATAGTGTGTCAATAAATATTGTGTGAACAATAGAACCTAAATTTGGTCCAAGCTTCATGTAACTTAGTCAAAACATTTGTATATATTTGTCAAGCCTAAATGATATATTTGCCCAGACTTAAACTTGATCATGTAGTGTAAAAAACTACACAAAGTGTATCAAATTAAGAAAGGGAATCTTTTTTTGCCAAATCTAAATGAAACTTGCTCTGAACATTTGTTCTAATGATACCACGGGCACAATTGGTTTTGTCTCTTTAAAAAGACTTCTTGTAGTGGAAAATGTCCTTGCTCTCCTATTGTGAAGCAGTATCTGCTCAGAACAGTTTAGTTCCTTCAGGTCACAGGTGAGTGAATTATGACCATTGGAGCCGCGTGCTGAGAAAACTGGGCTTAATGCATGTGCGTAAAGTATCGTCCCAGATTAGCCTGTGCAGTTGCACAGGCTAATCAGGGATGACACTTTCCGCTTTAAGGGTATTTTTAATTTCAAGGAAGTCCTTACCGAAAATAATGCTTAGGCGGAATGTGTCGCCCCTGATTAGCCTGTGCGGACTGCACAGGCTAATCTGGGATGACACTTTACGCACATGCATTAAGCCCAGTTTTCTCAGAACAAGGCCCATTGTATTTTGTTCAGTTCTTGTGACCATGCATACATGACTATGTCCCTCCTATACACATAACCAACCAGTGTCGCCTAACGCATTTGTTTTGACACTATATTATTTTAAACAATCCCGAAACAACTGTTCAAACGAATATCCTAGCATTATTGGGATCAATTTATACAATTTAAACGTCCCGCTTACAGACTGCAGATGCACATAACGTTATACAACAAGACATCAAGAGTATATTCTGATCTATATTTACTGGAAGCATTATGCTTATGGGACAAAACACAGCTGAGCAGAAATTACTAACAAATAATGGATACTACATGTAACAGTCACATGGAAAAATATATCAAATGTACTACAGCCATATGCAAGTGCTGTAAAGAGTAAATATCTCCTATAAAAAGCTATGTACAGATTACACATAAAACATCTTCGATGATATTGCCAGCATAAATCAAAACACACATTGAATGCATATACAAAACAGTTAGAATAACATACACATGTGTAGCAAATAACTACAAGTAAGAAATAATACGGGTAAAATATATTACCTTAAATACATTTATATTTTAGTTCTAAAAATACATAGAAACAATTGTTCCAGAAGACTTTGCCAGTGAATGAAAAACAAAAACAATAGTGGCATTGTTAGAAGAATTGGTATCATCAGTACAGTATTTATTTTACATTTTACCAAGAGTAAAGACATATTTTTAAATGTTTAATACAATAAATACCCATCAAAAGTGCAATAACTGTATTAAAATAGTCAATACGAAAAAAAAACATGACAATAACCACAATTATTTATGTCTTACAAAATACATGAACATTTCAACCCAAAAAGAAATAACTGTGAAAATAAAGACTTTGTATCAGCCAAAAGCAACAAAAGACAATCTATACATGATATGGTTAATATAAATTATCCGAATACAAATAAGCTAAGAAACAAATGAATACCTTGTGTTGGATAAACACAGATAAGCCTAGTTGGTGCTTGACAGTCCAGTGTAATCATTTCCAATTAAAGAAAGGACAATGACAGGGTGGATGATTTAGGTGGATGAGAAGTGATAAAGCAGAGTTTTCAGGTGTTGCAGTAAGCAGTACTGATGCAAAATTTGAATTCACTGCAAGTCCAAATTAGTGAAGAACAACACGAATTTGAATAGAAATGGTTTTAAGTGAATACACTTACCACATTTATGGTATTTTTCATTTGAAGGAAGTCTTTTCTGTGAGAAAATCCACTTAAGGCTTAAGACAGAATGTGGGGTCTCATCAGGATCCAAACTAACGTGGCGTCTCATCTGGATCCAAACTGTTTGCTATTCTGATAGTATTCTTTGAAAAAAATCGAAGAAAATGCTTATTTTAGAAATTCTGCAGATGACTTTTTAGCAGACGACAAATTTCCCAGCATTCAAAGGGTTAACAACCAATGTTTACCAGCAACAAGGCAAACTACATTATCACTATTTGTAAACAAACAAACACAAATCACCATGGTGATTATCGCAGATCACTCTTCTACTGGCCTTAGAATTAACTTACATTGCCAACTCATAAACAATATTGATAGATAGCTTCAGCGCATTATGAAATGAGAAAATAAGACAAATACAAAGCCCATCTTTTTTGGTACTTCCACTACAGTGAAAAATATACACTGAACTTTGTCTGTCCAAAATCAAACTCTTTTTTCACTTAAATAAAGCGAACAAGAGCGCCGCATGACGGAGCAATATACGCCCGATTCGTGTGCCATTGGAGATGATACACTGATGATTGATGTATTTGTTTTGGAAATAAGCAAAAATAAGATTTATACAATTTGAAGAGTCCGGACAAAGTAAAATGCACTAATTGACCCTTTGACCTAGTTTATCTAGATATCAACTAGATGCAACTGCTGACCAAGTTTGGTGAAGATCGGATGAATACAATTTGAATTAGAGTCCGGACAAAGTGGCGCCGTTGAAAATGCACTAATTGACCCTATGACCTAGTTTTTGACCCGGCATGACCCATATTCGAACTTGGCCTATATATCAACTAGATGCAACTGCTGACCAAGTTTGGTGAAGATCGGATGAATACAATTTGAAATAGAGTCCGGACAAAGTGGCCCCTTTGAAAATGCACTTATTGACCCTATGACCTAGTTTTTGACCCGGCATGACCAATATTCGAACTTGGCCTAGATATCAACTAGATGCAACTGCTGACCAAGTTTGGTGAAGATCGGATGAATACAATTTGAATTAGAGTCCGGACAAAGTGATGCCTTCCGCCTGCCGCCCGCCCGCCGCCCGCCCGCCTGCCAAGGGGTTTCACATAATACGTCCCGTATTTTATACGGGCGTATAAAAAGTAATAGTTTAATATGGAATTATTTAAAAGAATTACAAGATAAATATAAAAAAGTAATTATGGAACAGTACCTTTTGAAATGTAAACTCAATATGACCGATCAATCTTTAACAATGCAACAAAGAACAAAATAGAGGTAGACATGAGAAAAACAAAGAAAAACTATAGGGCAATACATGGAAAGTTGAATTGCTTTAGATATGTTTAGAAAAGAAACCTTCACAGTAAAATAGACACAAACAGTAACAGTAAAAACTAAATCACAGAAAATGTTTAACTAATTTAAGTCAGTAAAAACTAGCTAATTAAAAAAAAAAAAATCACAAAAATAATTGCAATGGTCTTACTATACTTGAATATCACAATTTCCAAATACACTAACATTTCAATATTTGCAGTGGCATGATCAAATTTTAGATGTACTTTGCCTGATATTATCATATACACATTGCCGGTTTTACACAGATTAAAATAAAATAATTAAGCCAATTAATTCTTCTAAAAAAATATCCCTTTAGCCAATGCATTTTATTTTTAGCTCAATGATAAATTATTCCTCCATCATATCCCTACCTATTTTAAGTATTAAGCCAAATCAGATATCATTCTTAATACAGCGTTTTCTTGTAAGCCAAATAATTATATCTTAAGCAATCTCATTCTTTGTGTAGATGAACTCCTACTAAGAAAATCATTGCTAGAAAGTGCTTCACCTAAATTGTACATATAACAGAAAGTTCTTTTGGACTAAAATGAAATGTGTCATGCAAAGGTGGGTCTAATGCCATATGTAACCAGGGGAGCTCTAGACCAGCCTGTGCAGTCTTGTCACGAGCTAGCCTGTCTGCTAATGACTTCATGAAACCTTGCATGATTCTACAGCGGACGAGTTAGCTCCTGACCAAACTATAATATATATATCATGTGAAATATAAGCACTTGGTAAGTGAAAATAAAAAACAAGAGATGTGTTTGTCAGAAACACAATGCCCCCTAATGCGCCGCGTTGAAGCCATATCTTTGACCTTGAAGGATGACCTTAACCTTTTCCCACACAAAATGTGCAGCTCCATGAGATACACATGCATGCCAAATATCAAGTTGCTATCTTCATTATTACAAAAGTTATGACCAAGGTTAAAGTTTTGTGACACATACAATAATAGACAGACAGGTAAAAAACAATATACCCCCGATCATTCGATACGGGGGCATACAAACTGAAAACATTCAACCTTTCATCCACAGCTACAAGTAATTGTGCAGCACTGAATGCAGGAACTGAGGTAAGTGTAGCAAAAAAATCAATGTCATGGAAATTACACTATTTGTATATATTGAAGAATACTCAGGCTAACATCTTCAATCAAGTACCCCCCACCTTGTAATATGTGTGTTGTTTCATGTGAAATGATCTTATTTTATGTAAACTGTTTTAACAGTGATAATGAACTACATTAAGATTTCACAGAGAAACTCAAGTATCTCACATCATTGAAAATAAATTAATTAATTCTTGATTATTTTTACATATAATCAATATGAACTTCTGTTTATCAATCAAAAATAAAAGTCTTGTTTGTCATTGTTCAAAAAAAAATTTCACAAGAAATAAAATTATAAAATTTTATGTTTTTGTTTGAATGATCTATTTACAAACCCTAAATCTTACAATTACTATTTACAGCATTCTACTCACAAAACACATATAATTACATTAGCACCATCAAAAGTTTTTAATATAACACAATTAAGTACAGCTTGAATATTGCTACACAACAAATATCTGTGCAAATATACAATCTTCAATTGAACGTTTGGCTACTCTATGGGAACTGCAAATGCAAAACACAAGTGTTTTGCATTGTCATATACAAACATACAAACTGAATTTTTGCAAAGCTGTACAATAAGATATAGTACTTATTTTAAAGTACTTACTCATACAATTAATGGCAAAATTACCAGGAATGTATAAAAGCATGGCACACTGAGCTGGAGACTCAACAAACATGTGAGCTTAACTTTACAGAAAATGTGAGCTTAACTTTACAGAAATGGCTGGGGCACACGTCTCTCATTTCAGGTACATGTTTGGCAATAAGTGAAAAGCTATTTGAAAATAAACATACATATTACAATAAATTTGTGTCAAATATGTAATGTTTATAAAAAAGCCAGAATTATGTTTCCTTTCCGTTCCATATGCACATTAGTAAGTGTTCAACTGAGAATCCAGATAAAAACACTTTTTTCTTGTGTACACTCATCAATATTACATCATCAGTGTTTTGAATACATACAGTCAATACACATACTGGGTAACAAACAACAACATCTTATTTGTTCAATAAAAATATGTACAGTCTATACAAAGAAAAGGCACTAGAAAAATCATAAACAGTAAAAAATTATAGCACGAGACAACATGTGAATGTACAAATTCATGGTAAGTTTATATTGTCCACAACATCCTACTTTATTGTAAGTTAAAATAAAACCCACATTATCAGTAACCTTACAAAAAATATATACTATTTGATGCCATAATATAAACAAGGGACAAAATTGTCACAAAACCAGGTTTTCATTGTGAAAAAAAAAATCTGATAAAGGGATAAAACTCAAAATGAACTTTTGAAATGAACAAACAAAATTAACCCCCTTTGTAAGTTTGTTTAAAAAAAAAAAATCTATTTTTAGTCGTGGCGACCTTGACATTGGAGATATTGACGTGATTCTTTCGTGCGACACACCGTACCATGATGGTGAACAAATGTGCCAAATGATTTTAAAATCTCACAATGAATGACATAGTTATGGCCAGGACAAGCTCATTTATGGCCATTTTTGACCTTTGAACTCAAAGTGTGACCTTGACCTTGGAGATATCGACGTAATTATTTCGCGCGACACACCGTCCAATGATGGTGAACAAATGTGCCAAATGATTTTAAAAGATGACAATGAACGACATAGTTATGGCCCGGACAAGCTTGTTCCGCCAGCCCGCCAGCCAGCCCGCCCGCCCGCATTCGCCAATCTAATAACCAGTTTTTTCCTTCGGAAAACCTGGTTAAAAATCTCACTCTTATAAAAACTTAAACTTTAACAAGAGCTGTCACCATAGGATGACTTATGCCCCCTAAAACGCTTGATAGAAGTTATGAGTTTTTTCGAAACCTAAACACAGATTTCGAAACCTAAACGCGGACCCCAAGTTCAAGGTCAAGGTCACAGGGATCAAAATTTGTGTGCATATGGAAAGGCCTTGTCCGTATACACATGCATACCAAATATGAAGGTTATATCTCAAGGGACATAGAAGTTATGAGCATTTTTCAAAACCGAATCGCAGATTTCGAAACCTTAACGCGGACCCTAACTTCAAGGTCAAGGTCACAGGGGTAATTTTTTTTATGCATATGGAAAGGCCTTGTCCATATACACATGCATACCAAATATGAAGGTTATATCTCAAGGGACATAGAAGTTATGAGCATTTTTCGAAACCTAAACGCAGATTTCGAAACCTAAACGCGGACCCTAAGTTCAAGGTCACAGGGGTAAAAATGTTTGTGCGTATGGAAAGGCCTTGTCCATATACACATGCATACCAAATATGAAGGTTATATCTCAAGGGACATAGAAGTTATGAGCATTTTTCGAAACCTAAACGCAGATTTCGAAACCTAAACGTGGACCCCAAGTTCAAGGTCACAGGGGTAAAAATGTTTGCGCGTATGGAAAGGCCTTGTCCATATACACATGCATACCAAATATGAAGGTTATATCTCAAGGGACATAGAAGTTATGAGCATTTTTCGAAACCTGAACACAGATTTCGAAACCTTAACGCGGACCCTAAGTTCAAGGTCAAGGTCACAGGGGTAATTTTTTGTGTGCGTGTGGAAAGGCCTTGCCCATATACACATGCATACCAAATATGAAGGTTATATCTCAAGGGACATAGAAGTTATGAGCATTTTTCGAAACCTAAACGCAAAGTGTGACAGAAAGACAGAATAGGGGGCATAAAAAACACTTGCTGACTTTTGAAAAAGGTCAAAAGTTGTATAATTCTTGATGTTTTTTTTACAATTAGGTTAAATGAACTTAATGATCATGCATAGAAAAGTTCAGTGGAGGAATAAATGATGGGTGCCCATGGCTATGGAAAGGACCAGCCATTGAGGTGTTCATCCTGCCATCAAAGCCATGGTGATTGGCTCCCAGAATGCTATTTATAGACATCATGCCTGGATGACCTCTGTTGTACTGGTGATGATGTGACATAGAATTATGGTCCATACCCTGATGCTGCAGCATGGAATTTGTGTGACCAAACTTAATCGGGGAAATCGGCAGCGACGACTCATTCTGGGATGGGCCTTCAGACAAGAAGTTATTCAAATTAAAGTTTGCCATATGCGATGAGTGGGTTGTAAACTGCGGAGTATTGCCATGGTTACCATGCAGTGGATTCATGTTCATACCAAAGCCTGTCTGGAAATTGAGCCCTAGACCATTCTGTGCTCCCCTGGGTGGGAACAATGGGTTCGCAAACGGACCACCGATTTCGGAATTTTTTGGCATAGGAGTATTTGAGTTGGGAAAGCGTGAGCCAAGTCCGAAGAAATTGCCTGGTTGAAATGGCCCACTTTCGTGTTGCATAGCACGGGACTGAGGAGACAAGGTCTGCATAGACTGAAAGAAAGGAGTCATACTTCTGTTGGGTTCAAAAATAGAATTGGACAAGTTGCTATCCACCTCCATAAATGGCATCGTTTTTGACTTTTTCGATGAAGGGTGCTTAGCACTTCTTGAGGGCTGCTTAGATGGTCTTGACTGATTCACTTGTGAATGACTGGAAGCAGACTGTGAGGGGTTGTTGCTATGCGGAGTGGTGGCCCTGTGAGACTGGGGAGGGGTGGAGTGAAGTGGGGCCTGCGAGGGAGTCTGCTGAGGTCCTCCCATGGGGACCAGGGCTGGTGCAGACTGCTTCTGGGGAGGTTTGACTACGCTTGTCTGCACAGGCTGGTTGGTATTGGCCGACTTCCTACCGCTGGTATTGACAGGAGTATGGCTGAGAGGCTGCGTGCCCGAGTTATCACGACTGAAACTCGACAGGCCACTATCAAAACGATTTGGAAAGCCAGGGCCCATTGAGTTAAAGCCTTGGGATACAGGTGGAAGTGGGAATGGAGGCTCATAGGGTGACCTGGTGGTGAGGTTTCTACTGCGGTCCTCAGTTCCCATCATTCCCAGAGGGTGATGCAATGGAGGTGTAATCAGGGACTTGGAAGGCTGGTATGTGGAAGGATAGTAGGACTGGGGGTTGTTCATCATCTGAGGTGACCTGTCCATCGTACTGGCCCTCTTGTCCTGGGAGCCAGATCTGGAGGACTGTGATGAAATGTCGATTGATTTGTCCTGTGAGAGTTTACGCATTTGTTCATTGGGACTTTTGCCGACATTTGATTTCATCTGGTTATCTCGGAAGAAATTTGTGTCATGAGCTGAGCTGGAACTATTGAAAGGGAAGGATTCCTGAATAGTGGCAGGACCAGAGGCTTTGGGCAGCTTCTGCTTGCTACATGAAGGCTTGTCATTCTGACTGCTGGATGAGTTGTCTGATATACTAGAGGGTGCCTTGTCGACGTGTGGGTGGCTTTCCCTGCTCATGTGAGAGTTATCACTACCAGGCATGGCGTTCACAGGGGGATGCCTATTCCTCTGCAGGGCATCGGAGGCTCTGTTATCGAACATGTCCTGCATAGATGTTGAGATGCCAGTCTGCGATGATGGGGGATTGGAAGCTGTGGAAAGGACTGGGGGGAAAAATGGCGGAAATTGATGCTGACCAAGACCCCCTGAGCTGGAGGACACTGTGCTTGAGCTGCCAGAAAGTGAGAACGAAAACGAAGAAGGGTTGTTATTTGATGTGTTATCCATGTAATTTCCAGCTGTGCTGGTGATGGGTGGAAGATTTAGGCCTATGTTCGTAAAATGGAAGCCATCTGGAGAACTCTCATTCTGCAGTCTAGCAAGGTCAGTGGTAGGGTTAGGATAATCTGCTGCAGACATGAGCCCTGCATGTGCTGTCAGTGAATCAGGTCTCTCACGGCTAGACTGAACAAAACTGTCTACAGAGTAGGCATTGTTCCTCACTTTCGACATTGGGTTGTCTGGCTTCGGTTGGTTAAGCGTAGAGATATTGACGTTGGGTGGGGATTTTATTATCTTGTCAGGCTGCGAGTTAAACAGTGACTCAGCAGAGTAAGGAGCTGAGTAATTATTGAGTCCAACACCGGTGTCTTTTGACATGGAGCGATTCATGCCAGGCATTTGGCCATAATTGGTCTCACTCCCGAAGGAAGGACCATACCTACTACTCTGGGATGAGTTAACCGAGGAGTTAGGCCTGGTCTGATTCATGTTCATGTTTGGGTTGAACGTCTGGTCCATGTTAGTGGGTGTAGTTCTCATCGTCTGGTGAGAGTTGATTAAAGGCATGGCACTCGAAGTGTTCATGTTGTGAGTTACAGAGCTTGAGGAATTGCTCTGTTTAATATCAGCAAGATTTTTATCGTTCATACTACCATAATTAGATTGAAGAGAACTCTTGTTTATGTCACTACTTGTCGAGTTTTTGACAGATGTGATCACCCCCATAGAATGACTCTGAACAGATGCATTTGGCATCTGTCTATTAATATCATCATGTTTGCTTGATAAAGGCAAATGGTTGACAGAGTCCATAACAGGTGACATATTTACAGCACTAACTGAACTAACTTTAGCATAACTAGTTTTATCTGCAGGCGAACTTTTCTTCAATGGTGAAGTGTCCTTGAGCGTTTGTTTTGGAGAGGCTGTTATGCTCTCACCGTCGGACATTATCCCTTGACTTGGAGATACAATACTGAGTTTTGGGGAAACCAGTTCTGGTGAGAAAGGTCCAGAGGGATTTGGCGAAACAACACTATAAGCTGTTTTGGGTGAGACCAAATTCTGTTTTGGTGAGGCCATGGGAACACTGGTTTGCGGGCTTGGTTTAGGAGATACCTGGGCTGTCATCTTGTTTTGTCGACCTGCCATGTCAGCTTTCTGAATCTTCTTCGGGACAGGATACCCAAAGAGACTGGTTGTTGTATCGATGTCAGGCATGTTATGAAATGTCTCCGATATCTTGACACTAGGCGGAGAAGTCTTGACTGTTCCTTCAATCTTTGGATCTTTCTCCAGTTTCTTCTCAGAATCTTTATCTTGCATGTTCATTGGCTGAGAATTTGGCTCGTCTTTAGAACTTGAAACTTTACCACCCTTCAAAGCAGTAGAATTTTTCTGAGCACTGTTCTTACTTTTGGATGATGCATTTGTTTTGGTTTTTGCCTCCTGCTTTTGCAGGTCTGGTTTTGTTGGTGTGCCAGGACCACTGGACATAAAGTCCTTGTGGTTAAGAGGCAGCAGCGATGGTACAATGTCTACTGAGTCCTCAAAGTCATACACATTAGACAGATTGGTTGGCATACTCAGCAATTCCCTTTGTGGAGCTTGAAACGCAGGTTTAACCTCCTTGGCCACATCTTTCCCACTTTTCCTCTTCTTTGAATTTGGCTCAAATTCAGCCTCCGGAGGTTTGCTTCTTTTTGTTTTTGATTTCTTGGACAGTCTTGTACTTGGACTGTCAACACTGCTATTTCCATACTGCTCTACTTGATCTAACACATCTGATAGATCGTTTTCACTGAATGTCATATTTTCTGGGATATGTATTAAAGTACTTTCGATATCCATCTGTGAATCATTTCCTGATTTTTCAGCATCCATTAATGAGTTTTTTTCACCACTACTCTTCTTTGTTTTTGATTTTGAGTTTGAACTTTTGCATGATTTTGTATCACTTTCTCTCTTATTGTCATTGTTTTTTGAGCTTTTTGACTTCTTATTGTCATTTTTATCAATTGCATTAGCAGATGAATCATTTTGAGATTTACTTGTAATTGATTGACCAAAGTTATCACTAATATCATCAATGTTGAAACCAGCAATCTCTTCCAGTGTATTTGATAGAGAAGTCACATTGTCCGTGTGTGCCATACCTGTATTACTAACAACTTGTGACGTCACCACAACCTTTGAGCCATTTGATGATTTAACGTCACCTGATGCTGAAATAGCAACACTTTCAGTCACTGAATTTGAGCTACACACAACCTTTTTGAACTGTTTCGACCCAGTCCCTTCCTCCTCAAGTTCTGTCACACCAGTGTCAATGTGTAAAGGATTATCTTCATTAGCTGGATTGTAGAAACCACCCACAGACGCTACCTCTCCATTGGGAGAGGAGAAGATAGATTCTGCAGCCTTTGCCAAAATATCAGTCGATTCTGATGAGATTGCCGAAGAATTCTCTGGGTCAGTAGTGGATTCAGGTATCTGTATCTGTAATGTATCAGACAGAGAATCTGCTTGCGCCATTTCTTTTGTCTTTGAACCGCCCTTGGAAGGCTTCTTTTTCTTCGCTGGAGTGTTTGGCAATGGGTGCCCATCTGGGCCAAGGGGCTTGGGGCATATTGCTCTCTGATTTTGGTTGTTTTTACTGTTTTTCTTGACCCCGACAGCAGTCTGTAAATTCGGACCACCTGATACTGATGGCTGACTGGTTACTGCAGTGGTTACCATGGCAGCGTGACTGGTTGCCATTTGATGGTTTGTTTGCTGGGCATTAACGGTTCCCAGCACCTGCATGGTGATTGGGTCCAGCAGGACTGTGGTGGGCTGGCCGTTGATTGGCAGGCTGATCAGGATCGGCGCCTGCTTGCCACCTGGGTTAACGCCAATCTGAAATTTGAAAGCACAAGTAGTTCATATAAGCTGCGTTCTAGGAAAATGGGATTCAATGCATGTGCTTAAAGTTTCATTCCAGATTGACAAAGTCCACTTTTATGGTATTTTCCTTTTTTTGTTCCTACAGGCTAATCAAAGACAACACTTTACGCACTTTCATTCGCACCGGTTTTCTCAGAGATATAACAATTCAAAATTATATCAAGACTAGAGTAAATATTATTCATAGCTCAAGAGAGTTAAAAAAAAGGGAGGCATTTTTAATTAAGCTAAGTTTTTAACAAGAGGGCCTGAAAGGCCCAAAGTCACTCACCTGAGATAACAAGATATTATTGGGACAAATCTTCTGTTCAAGTTTCATGAAGATCGCAAAATAAATGTGGCCTCTACAGTGTTTTACTATGGCCATTAAGAGGAAAAATGCCCCGCCCCCCCTGGCAGCCATGTTTTTCAACAAACCGGCATCATTTTTGAACTCTTCCAAGATATTATCGGGATGGATCTTCTGACCAAGTTTCATGAAGATCGGACAGTAAATGTGGCCTCTAGTATTAACAAGATTTTACTATAGCCATATAAGGAAAAATGCACCGCCCCTTGGAAGCCATGTTTTTCAAGCAAACATAATTATTTTCGAACACATCCAAGATATCATTGAGACCAATCTTCTGACCAAATTTCATGAAGATTGGACAATAAATGTGGCCTCTAGAGTGTTAACAAGGTTTTACTAAAGCCATATTTAGCCATATAAGGAAAAATGCCCCGACCCTGGTGGCCATGTTTTTAAAGCAACTAAAACCATTTTCGTACTCATCCAAGAAAGCATTGGGACGAATCTTCTGACCAAGTTTCATGATGATCGGAAAATAAATGTGACCTCTAGAGTGTTAACAAAGTTTTACTATAGCCATATAAGGAAAAATGCCCCACCCCAAAGATGGCCATGTTTTTCAACCAATCGGCGTCATTTTTAAACTCGTCCAAGATATTATTGGGATGAATCTTCTGACAAAGTTTCATGAAGATCGGACTATAAATGTGGCCTTTGGAGTGTTAACAAGATTTTACTATAGCCATATATGGAAAAATGCCCCGGTCCTTGGCAGCCATGTTTTTCAAGCAAAGGTTACCATTTTCAAACTCATCAAAGATATCATTGGGACAAATCTTCTGACCAAGTTTCATGAAGATCAGAAAATAAATGTGGCCTCTAGAGTGTTAACAAGGTTTTACTATAACCATATAAGGACAAATGCCCTTCCCCTGGCAGCCATGTTTTTCAAACAACCAGCATCATTTTCGAACTCGTCCAAGATATTATTGGGATGAATTTTCTGACCAAGTTTCATGAAGATTGGACAATAAATGTGGCCTCTAGAGTGATAACAAGATTTTACTATAGCCATATATAGCCATATAAGAAAAAATGCCCCCCCCCCCCCCCCCCTCCTTGGCAGCCATGTTTTTCAAGCAAACGTAACCATTTTGGAACTCATCCAATATATCATTGAGACCAATCTTCTGACCAAATTTCATGAAGATTGGACAATAAATTTGACCTCTAGAGAGTTAACAAGGCAAAAGTTGATGGCGCACGACGGATGACGCACGACGGACAAAAAGCGATCACAAAAGCACACCATGAGCACGTTGTTCTCAGGTGAGCTAAAAATGTGTTTCAAACATATATCAACATGTACTTTAGCACCATCAGCTAACATGTGAAATAATAACTTACCAAATTTGCACCTAGTGCATGCATTCCAGCCACAAGTTTGGGCTGCCCAGCAATATTGGCCAGACTTGGCATGGAGCCCACATTGGAGGTTGTCTTCTGGGATGCAACACTAGAACCCTGTAAACAAGCGCCAGGAATATTGTTATGTCAAACTGATGACAAAGGACGGACCAGTAGTTTGTTTACAAATACTAATGATATCAGGGCCCTTGCTACACTTTAGGGGATTGGGGCCCTTAGAGGGGGGAATTTCACGTCGTTTTAGGCAAAAAGGGGAAGTTAAGAATATCTTTTCACCAACCATTCAACACTTAAAATTGCTATATTTTAATGTTATTAACATTTATATACATTTAATCAAAGGTTAATAGCACAATACCAGCTGGCAACATAGGTATAAAAGTAAAAAAAAACAAGAGGGCCTGAAAGGCCCAAAGTTGCTCACCTGAGATAACAAGATATTATTGGGACAAATTTTCTGACCAAGTTTCATGAAGATCGGAAAATAAATGTGGCCTCTAGAGTGTTAACAAGGTTTCACTATAGCCATATAAGGAAAAATGCCCCGCCCCCCCTGGCAGCCATGGTTTTCAACCAACCGGCATCATTTTTGAACTCATCCAAGATATTATTGAGATGAATCTTCTTACCAAGTTTCATGAAGATCCGACAGTAAATGTAGCCTCTAGAGTGTTAACACGTTTTTACTAAAGCCATATAAGGAAAAATGCCCCGCCCCTTGGAAGCCATGTTTATCAAGCAAACATAATTATTTTTGAATTCATCCAAGATACAGTACACTCCACTCGTTTTCCCCAATTTCCCTCGCTACTCCGCAGGGATTGACCTGGAGGGAGATTAAGAAAATCCCGCGATACGTGGCGTTTGCATGATTTTGGACGCGGCAGTTAATGATCGGCAAAACTGATAAGCCGACGCGGCGGCCCTCGGCGTTGGCAACGCGGGGGAAACTCCGCGTTTTACGAGATTACGATCAATTTAATTTTGTTTGACTTCCTGATTTTCAAATAAAATTACATTTATTACAAGTACATACATGTACATGTAGTATAATATTTACAATTTAAAAAAACCAACCAAGATAGATCGATCCCGACATGGTTGTAGAAGTAGTTGTTGTTGTATAGAAAACTCGTTGATTTACGACAAACAAAACGTCGTCTTGTAACTTATACTTACCAATTAATATAAACACAGTTTGCAACATTGTTTTTATTTTGATAATTTAATCCAAAGTTTTCATGTTAGCAGGTGATTTATTATACTGAACATGTAAACAAATGACCAAGGACCCTAAAAATCTCGCAAATCTGTGTGAATTGACAGTTTGACGTAATCAAAGAAAAGCCACTCTCTGTCTAAAGCATAACTTACTCAAGTAAACACGTTCAACGAATGCATAAGGAATGGTTTTAATTGTCGGAACAAAGTAAATTCTCTGCTTGCTAATGCATTTATTTTCTCTTTGTAGGTAGGTTATTCCATTGATTGCTAAAAGAAGGTGGTAACTATTGAGTTGAAAGTTGCATTTAATATTCACAGTTGTATTCTTGTTGCGTCGACATTCAAAACAATGTTTACCAGTAATTATGGATCAAATCGGCAGAGTGACATTCACACATGTTAATCCCTTTTGTCAAAACACCGCAGACAGCAGTCTACACAATAGGTCAGTAGACAAGCTTTGCCTGTTTTCATAACGTCGAACACTTAAAATCCAGTTCCGCCCAGATGTCTTCTTTAATCAGTTTACAGTACAATTACTGTTAAAATAATTACTCTACAAAAATACCATAACGATAAAGATTCGGCGTGTTCGATTTGAAATTATTTTGGAGGAAATATCAACTTATTCGCGATATAATTTTGTTAAAAAATACCAAAGAAACTTTTAACCGAAATCAACAAAATTCAATGTTCTCTGCGCTACAAAGTTTGTATAAAAAAATCAATACACGCATGCTTTGCAGGAGTATACCTTGACCTTGTACATTGCAGCATAATTTTTGCGCGCTTTTGTAGGGAAATATACATGATGACTGTATATTGGAAGCATTTGTAAACATTGTGTTAACATTAAAAATCGTAGTGTGTTTCGGATTACTAATTATTATTCTCATTTGGAAATTTTACGGAACATTTATTCTTGTGTTATATTTGTTATGATTTAAATATTAATTTGTCAAACGCTTATATTCATTCATATTGTAGACGTACCTGTGAATTAAAAAATGTAATTTTTATACGTATTAATTTTCTACACAATTATCTTTTGTATACATGTACTACAGTATTTAAACAATTTATTATAACAATGTTTTTATTTTTTGGCATGCCCAGTAGCACACTGCTAACGCGGCGTTGCGCGGCGGTCACTGATAAGAACGGAAATTGTCTGCATTTACAGACTAGACTAAAGTAATACACGCCGTGGGAATTAGCAAACGCGGCGTAACGCCGAGTGTTTTATCGAGTTCACCTCGCTCTTCCAACGCCGCGTGAACACTAGCTAGCAGAAAAAAACCCGCGGAGGGAGCGCGTTTTTTAGGGAAAACGGGTGGAGTGTACTGTATCATTAAGACCAATCTTCTGACCAAATTTCATGAAGATTGGACAATAAATGTGGCCTCTAGAGTGTTAACAAGGTTTTACTATAGCCATATATAGCCATATAAGGAAAAATGCCCTGCCCCTGGTGGCCATGTTTTTAAAGCAACCAAAACCATTTTTGAACTCATCCAAGATATCATTGGGACAAATCTTCTGACCAAGTTTCATGATGATCGGAAAATAAAAGTGACCTCTAGAGTGTTAACAAGGTTTTACTATAGCCATATAAAGAAAAATGCCCCGCCCCCGTGGTGGCCATGCTGTTCAACCAACCGGCATCATTTTTGAACTCGTCCAAGATATTATTGGAATAAATCTTCTGACCAAGTTGACGAACTTTAAGACTAAAAATTCTTGAAAAAATTAAATATTTAATAAATTCAAATTTAAAATTCAAGGTCGAAATGAAGTGGGTATGTTGAGACTGTTCATAGCTTATGTCCATTTACATTTAAGGAGGGATGCAAGAGGTTACAAAAAAATCAACTGATTAACCTTAACCGAAAAACATTTAGTAGTAAACATGTTTAAGTATACATTTACGTTAAACATGTCATATCGCTCGTTCATGAACTAAATAGAAACATAAGTCATTTTAGATAGCTTGCTTTGATAACGTATCAGTTTCTTAATAAAAATGTATTATAACGTTTTATTTTAATAATTTTGTAAATGAAAGCATTATTTTATATTTGTTATTATTTTTCCTGCTTAAAAGCATATAAGTTAAAAGTTATAAGAACTACACAAAGTTCATTTTCACATGTCCTTAATATATTATTAAAACTTATAATACGCTTATAATACGTTCGCGTGGTTTCGCTCACAATAATGTTGTGTTTTTTTGTTAATTCTGTTTAATTTTTTTAACTAAAATTAACTGGATATAAATTTTAAATTATTGTTAAATAGTGCAACACGATCCCACAGTTCAAACAAATCAGCAAACATACAAGCAGAACATGCATACAACAACTGTGTTCTATTGGTAGAAAATGACTTTGTCCATTAGCTTGTGGCTGATGCGGTAGCAAGGCTTGGTAACAAGACGACCTGCTTTCGAGAACGCGCTCCCATGGCTAGGCAAAAAGATTCTTTGGCCACATGCTTAGAAACATGTTGGGAAACGTTTATTTTAACACCACCATTTCAACATTGGTTTGGCAATTCACTCACATGTTTGTTAATGTACCGTACAGCGCAACTTAATTAAAAAAAACACTAAATTTAATTATTGTATTTTGTTAAATAACATTTTAATGCATAATAATTTAGGTAAATAAGTTTATTAAATCGCTTTCTTAAATAAAACTTGCCTCAGCAGTAGTGGTGACATGGTTTGTGACATAAATTAGTAATAATAATATTAATTTCTGATAAAACAAATACGAAGTTAACTCAAACAGTTTTTAACTACGAATGCAATTCTTGAAAAATATTACTTGTAAGTACTATAATTTTGCAAGCAATCGATGTTTGGTAGTGGTAAACAAAACACTAAAAGTAAGCTGTCCAATGTCTAAACTGATTTTTATCGCGAGTTAAATACATGTGTAAATAACATCGTCGCTAATAGCACCTACTCCCTGCAGTTTTCTAGTAAAATTTCTGCGATAAAAGAAAACAAAAGCGCCTATTATCAAAGCGTTCCCGATGTTTGTAACCACTAAGGTTCTGATTAATTGCTGGGTTACTTTGTTTGTTGAGACATTATTTATTATCACGTCAATATGCGGCATGTTGTTCTCACTGACAATATGTCAAATGTCAAACGTATTATCGAATGCATTGTTCCATGAAAAAAAGCATAATGAATACTTTTCCAGGTTAAACTTTCCGGAAAAATGTAACTGGATAATTGGTTGCTTCTGTAGGTAAACTGGTAAACCTTTTGCATCCCTACATAAAACGGCAATATTGCATGCAGTGTTTATGTTAGATTAAACACATTATATGCAGGAGGGATAACAATGAATTGGAAAATGCTGGCCCACAAATTGTCGTCATTTGATACACACAATCACTGGCAAGATAACCGTGTAGTACCTGTATCTGTGTAGTCATGACGCTCTGAAGGGCGGAAGTTGGCATCACGCTGGTACTAAGAGAGGCTGCAGTGCTCACAGTGGCCGGCATCAGGAGGCCCTGACTGCTGGGACCTGACATCAGCTGACCATCAGGACCTGAACAAGCAAATCAAGCAGTAGAGCCAAAGTGGCATTTAAAGTTGAATTACAAGCACTCAACAGTTTTTAAGTAGGGATTTAGCTGAAGCAGAGTGGTTGGTGAGGCCCCAATTCCATTTGAATGCCCTGCTCTTTAAAATATGTGGCACCTCTTCCAACTTTATGCCCCAACTGTTTAATATGTGGCACCTCTTCCATTGTTTTGCCCACCCATTTAAATATGCAGCACCTCTTCCATTTTTATGCCCCAACAATTAACATTTTTAATATGTGGCATCTGTTTCATGTTTATGCTACACCCTTTAAAATGTGGCAATATTCCATGTTTATGCCACACACTTTTAAATATGTGACACCTCTTCCATTTTTATGCCCAACCCTTTTAAATAATTGGCACCTCTTCCATTTTTATGCCCCACCCTTTAAAAATATGTCCCATCCTTTTTTATCCCTCTTTCATTTGTAAATGTTTCCTTAAATGCAGACACACACAATAGGTTTTTACTGGCTATTGACAGTTTTAAAGAGTAACATACACAATTACTTGGTATAATCATCAAATTATTTTTCACAAGGAAAACACATAATTAAATATATGCTGATAAGATTGAATGCTTGAATATAAGTACTTAAATGAAAACAGTCACTTTCAATCTTAAAGTTAACAATAAGATGCTTTTAATGAAAAGGAGCTCTTTTTAAGGCCCTCGCCACATTTTTTATGTATTTGTTTGTAGTTTGGTGTACCATTATATTTTTTTTATGTATAATTATAATTTTGTTGTACACAAAATTCATATGTGACAAAATAGCCCCTAATTGAGTAAGACCCCTTATCATTAAATCCAGGTATTTTAAGGTCAGGGTCACTAAAATAATCACATGACATACCACTGTTATCTGTACATTTGTCTTGTTAGTAAATGTATAATATTTTGTCTAGAACCGTGTATACGTAACCTTCTACGATAAACAAAGATCTAAACACATTTTAATCAGTTGAACTTGGGTGTTTTGCAAGTTGAGTTCAATTGCATCACAGTGATCACTACAACTAACTATGAATCTCCATGATAACGTGGGACATAGCAAGAATGCAAAATTTCGCTAAAATATATTTGACCAATAATACTGTGAACTGTGTCTAACCTGTCTGCACATGTGGTCCGGAAATCCTTGGCATCTGACCCTGCATTTCGCCATGGGATCCTGGATTGGTAACCACAGGAACAATCTGACCATTGGGCAGAATTAAGGCAGATGGCAGCTGGTTTGGTTGACCCATCATTGCATTCAAGGTCATGGGGCCTTGCTGCCCAGCTACCATTATACTCTGACCTTGACCGCTCATAGCAATAAACTGCCCTTGACCTGACATATGTGGTCCGATCTGTTGCAAAATTTGGCCGCTGGGCGTTTGAATGAAATTTCCTTGTATTAAGCCCTGCTGCATCATGCTTTGAAAGTTTGCACCGTTGTTTTGACTCAGCATCTGGCTTTGCAGAACTGCCTGCTGTTGCGCCATTGCAAGTGCATTCTGGTCAATACCTGATTGAGGATCTTTCTGACCGTGGAGAATACCCTGCTTTTGTGTCATGTTTGGATTGTTCGGATCAAAGCCTACAGGCACTTGGGCTATCATCGGAATGCCCTGCTCATTGATGAACATAATCTGCTGCATTTGCTGCGGGCCTGGTCCCTGGTTCCCCATTCCTTGCATACCAAGCATTGATTGGTTCCCAGTCTGAACCATGCTTTGCATCATGTTTCCACTTGCAGACAGGGAAATAGTCTGATTATTAGATGACATTTGTGCCATAGAACAAGACTGGTTGTTTTGTGAATCACCAGAAGACATGCCATCTGTCAGCATCTCATGATTGCTTGTAGCAACGTGTGCCAGCGTTTGCAACGGGTTATTCTGAGTCAAGCTGGAGGATTCAGCCTCCTGCGTGTCTGCGATAGAAGGAGTCAATGAAGCTGTGGAGTTCTGCTGGCTGCCATTGCCGGGGGTGATGCCTGCATCCTGCATGGCCAACTGGAGGAGACCTGCATCATTCTCCTCCATTGAACGATTCATGTTCCCGTCCTGAGATCCCATGCTGTTTGGGGTATGGGTTGTAATGCTGCCATTGCTGTTGGGCTGCTGCATCCCAGGGAGGCCTACGCAGGGCCCAATCATGCCCATGCCTGGCATCATCTGGTTCCCACCTCCCAGCATGCCTGGCATTATGAACTGGTTTCCTGCCTGCATCATCATGGGGTTGAACATGGGACCATTCATGAAACCAGGACCAGACACCATGTTCATCATGGCACCCATGTTTCCCAACCCGTCCTCTGATGCAGACACCGAGGATGAGATCATTTCCTGTTGCTGCTGCTTATCCCGTCTGTCCTGCAGCTGTTGAAGCTGAGAGCTGACAGAGTTTTTCTTCTTGGATTTCAACTTCACTGGTTTGGGGCTTTCCACCTTGACATCTGTAGTAGAACTGACCCCATTGGTTGGCAGAGACTCTGTAGATAGTCCTACAATAAGACGCTTTGTTCATTATTACAATAGAAAAATTCACATCTATTTATCTGAAGCATGTGAACTTTTGGAAAGAGTAAAAGCAATAAAGTTTGATTTGAAAAAATAATATTGGAAGAGGTGAATTGATGTATAACATTTGAGTCACGTTATGGGGAAATCAGGATTAATGACTGTGCCTTAAGTACATGTATAGTCCAAGAATTGCTTGTGCAGTCCTCACACACGAATCAGGAACAACACTTTCTGCCTTGACTGGATTTTCATTTAAAAGAGACTTACTTTAAACAAGAGCACCGCATAACGGCTGCAAAAGCTTGTCAGATGTTTTTTTTAATTTAGAGGTGACCTTGACTTTTGACCTAGTTACCCAAAATTGGTGTGGCGTGTAGAACTCATCAATGTGCATCTACATATGAAGTTTCAAAGTTGTAGGTGGAAGCACTTTGATTTTATAGGCAATGTTAAGGTTTTTGTTAAAGTTTTATATTAGAGGTCAGTGACCTTGACCTTTGACCTAGTGACCCAAAAATGGGTGTGGCATGTAGAACTCATCAAGGTGCTACTACATGTGAAGTTTCAAAGTTGTAGGTGGAAGCACTTTGATTTTAGAGCCTATGTTAAAGTTTGATATAAGAGGTCACAGTGACCTTGACCTTTGACCTAGTGACCCAAAAATGGGTGTGGCATGTAGAACTCATCAAGGTGCATCTACATATGAAGTTTCAAAGTTGTAGGTGGAAGCACTTTGATTTTAGAGCCAATGTTAAGGTTTTAGCACGACGCCTACGGCGAATGAGCTGGCTATGACAATAGCTCGGGTTTTCTCCGAAAACAGCCTCGCTAAAAATTAATTCCATACAAGAAGAAAGCGCCCCTAATTAGCCTGTATGGACAGCACAGGCTAATATGGGACTAAACTTAATGCACATGCATTAGGCCTGACTCATTTGTATTTTTTAAATAAAAACTAGGTTACCAGCTGCTTTAATGATATCCAGGTATTTATCTCTCTCAGACCTCAGCTGACCAAGCTCCTCTTGCAATGCTTCCTCTGTTGCTGAAAATGAAGAAAATGCTTAACTAGAGGCTTTTTATACTTTTTTTATAAAGGACACCATAAAATTTAGGGTTAGATTCTAGCTAGCCATCATTTTTGGTTGCTTATGCATGTTTTTTATCCAGACACAGAACGCCTATTTCACTTTTAAACACACTCTCAGTTTTTAACTCTGTTTTAAATATCGATAAAGTCTAGAAGCAGGAGGAGTCGGTTTTAAAATAGTTGACCATTTAGCCAATGAGAACACTTAAGCAAATTAGTGCCATACATTTAAAGTTTGTCAAGTCCTTATCTCTCTATGTCTATAATCAAACAGATTTTGAAAAACACTTTTCAGAAGACAACTGTTATTTAATGCGCATGTTTAACACCTGTGTTTAACTGTGTTAAAATAAATTGCCTCAGATTAAAAAAGGAAATATCATTTTACTATTAAATTGGGTACTCATTCTATAATTATTTAATACAAATTATCAATTAAACTTGCCAAAATGATACATTGAATTGATACGATCTCGTCACATAAAAATCAGTATTTGTTAATTAAAAACAGTGTTTACTTATAAAGGATAACAAAAGTAATGCACATACAGAGTATTGTAGAAATTCTGACTCAGCAACATTTCAATTATTGAAAGCAAATGTACTCAAAATTAACCTTATCAAAGTATAAACAAGAGGGCCAAAGGCTCTTAGTTGCTGAGACCCAAAGGAACTGAATTGTTTTGAGCAATTTGCGTGATGTTTGTGTAATAAATGTGACTTCTGACCTTGCATTTTACCCAGAACCATGTAGGTACTTTGCTAGGAAGTCATTAGAACAAATGTTCTTCTCAAGGTTTATGCTGATTGCCAATTATTGAGCAAATGGTGTGACTTTTACAGCGTTTACAAGTTTTCAGTAAAGACATGTAAGAACAAGAGCACCGCCTTGCGGGTGCAGACCGCTCATCTATTTTCTTTTTAAAGGTGAAGGGACTCTCATTTTCAATCACAAAGGAGGGAGGAGTGGAGTGAAGAGGGGTGTATAGTGTGGGGTTGTGGACATTTATTACATTATCTTCCAAAAAAGCGAAAAAAAAAAAAAAAAAAAAAAAAAATCGGGGGGGGGGGGTATAGTGTGAGGGTGTGGTGATAATTTGTGAGATGATCTTAAAAAAAAAAAAAAAAAAAAAAAAAAAAAATCAAAAAAAAAATTTGGGGGGGGGGGGGGTGGGGGGGGGGTGGGGTGGGGGTATAGTGTGAGGGTGTGGTGGTCATTTGTGAGATGATCTTATAAAAAAAAAAAAAAAAAAAAAAATTAGGGGGGGGGGGGGGAGGGGGGGGAGGGGGGGGGAGGGCACGGGGGATGGTTTGGGTGAAGTCTATTGTGGTATGTCAGGTAAGAGTAGTTTCATCAAAGTATCAATCAAATCTAATCATAAATAAAGAAGTTATGGCAATTTTAGCAAAATTTAATAATTTGACCTTGAGAGTCAAGGTCATTCTAAGGTCAAAGTAAAATTCAAGTTGCCAGGTACAGTAACCTCATGATAGCATGTAAGTATTTGAAGTTTGAAAGCAATAGCCTTGATACTTCGAGTGGATCGAAACACAAAATTTAACCATATATTAAAAGTTACTAAGTCAAAAAAGGGCCATAATTCCGTAACAATGACAACCAGAGTTATGCAACTTGTCCTTTTACTGTACCCTTATGATAGTTTGTGAGTGTTCCAAGTATGAAAGCAATATCTATGATACTTTAGGGGTAAAGTGACCAAAACATAAATCTTAACCAAATTTTCAATTTTCTAAGTATAAAGGGCCCATAATTCCGTCCAAATGCCAGTCAGAGTTACATAACTTTGCCTGCACCGTCCCCTTATGATAGTTCATAAATCTTGCAAGTATGAAAGCAATAGCTTTGATACTGTAGGAATAAAGTGGACCTAAACACAAAACTTAATCAAATTTTCAATTTTCTAAGTATAAAAAGGGCACATAATTCTGTCAAAATGCCAGTCAGAGTTACATTACTTTGCCTGCACAGTCCCCTTATGATAGTTAGTAAGTGTTGCAAGTATGAAAGCAATAGCTTTGATGCTTAAGGAATAAAATGGACCTAAACACAAAACTTAACCAAAATTGTCAATTTTCTAAGTATAAAAAGGGCACATAATTCTGTCAAAATGCATGCCAGAGTTATCTAACTTTGCCTGCCCAGTCCCCTCATGATAGTAAGTAAGTGTACCAAGTTTGAATGCAATAGCATTGATACTTACTGAGAAAAGTGGAACTAAACGCAAAACTTAACCAAAATTTGCAATTTTTTAAGTACAAAAAGGGCACATAATTCTGTCAAAATGCACGCCAGAGTTATCTAACTTTGCCTGCCTAGTCCCCTCATGATAGTAAGTAAGTGTACCAAGTTTGAATGCAATAGCATTGATACTTTCTGAGAAAAGTGGACCTAAACGCAAAACTTAACCGGACGCCGACGCCAACGCCAACGCCAACGCCAACGCCAACGCCAACGCCGACGCCAAGGTGATGACAATAGCTCATAATTTTTTTTCAAAAAATAGATGAGCTAAAAATTGCCCAACTCCCTGGTGGCCCAGTGTTTCAATCAACCAAAACCATTTTCAAACACGGCCCTGATCTAACTCAAAATAAATGTTTAGAGCAAAGTTTATGAAAATTTGACAAAAATTTGAACGCTAGAGTGTTCATGAGGTTTCACTTTTTTAGACATATATGGAAGACCTCCAAGCAACCCTCCTAGTCCCCATGGCTGCCATGTTTGTAAGTGGACATAGCATACATTTACAATTCATGTAAATACTGGCTTCCTACACTTTTTGTTAAACTGGTAAATGAGTCATCATTATAATTTCATCATCTGTCAATAAGTCAGTCTCAAGAACTACATTGTGATCCATTTGAATTTGAAAACCGCGGACTTAACACATCTTTTAAGGGAGATAAATTAGCATAGAAAAATCAGTTCAGTTTCGTTATATTGCAGTTTGCAGTTTCGACTGGCGATCAGGCGATGGGTTAATTTTGCAGACTGTGGTAGCATTATATTTTTACTCAACTGTACCATTTAACAAGAACCAGTTTTGTACACATCAGCCATTTTGACTACAGAAAGTTCCATATTTTTTCTTCAAAAACAACAGCACTATACTATAAGACAAGCACAGCAAAAAAAAATTCAACAAAGTAAGTTGCATCTGGTTAAAAGAACATTTCGATGGTAAAAATAAATGTTTTCAAGTACATGTATATCAACATAATAAACTTTAAGAAATAATTGAAATAACATAATTTTACAAAGAACTTGACCAGAATCTTTGCTTTGTAAGTAATCATGAATTCCTCACATTGCCATGTTAAAAAGGAGCCAATTGCATTACAATTAAATATAAATAATGAAAGATTTTTTTTTTCCAAAACAAAATGTTTTACAAATCAGAATCAAATAGTCACCTCCAAATTTTGTACGAGCTTCTTTTAGTTCTCTCATGTAAGCCAAAGATTTCTCCACTATTTCCAGAGTGCTCTGAAATAATCAAAACATTTCTCGTTAAATTTTGCATACAAAATGACCTGCAAGTGGAAAAATATGCATGAACAGATATAATTCTAGTATCAACAGTATATTTATTTATCTTTGGATAGTGCCATATACCCGGTAAATAAACAGACACAAAGGGTTTCGATGATGTACTATGAATGGATACATAGAATCTTATGAGTGAATGACAGTTATATTTAGTATACTTGTTTCTTTCTATGTATCTCAATAAAACACATTATCAACATGTTTAGTTTTTCTGCAATGTTGTAAAATTAAGAATAACAAATTCTACTTAAATACTTTTAAAGTTAAAGCAAAACTTTTAAAGTTTAACATTTTGACATATCTCAATAAAATTCAAGATTGTATTTCTCATTATCATATCACAATTTTTGAATTCTCTTTTTGACCCTATAAAAAATCAGCATTTCATAATTATTCTTGTTGACTTGTTATTGTAACTATTTAGGTTGACTTGTTATTGTAACTATTTAGGAGAAAAAAAAATCAACAATGAAGAAGAAAATACAACAATGTGACCTATTCTCAGAGACAATAGCATACATCTTACTTTTGACTTTTTTAGTCAAATGAAAGCTCTGTTTCTAGGTATAATGTTATTTATCCAGAAAGATATACGAACATGGCGCTCATTTGTAATATATGATGGTGGTAGCAGCTCCCCCATTTTGCAAATGCAGGCTTTGATTTGTTCTTTTCTCTTCTTTTCGCCTTCATTATGTTCCCTTCGACGTCTGCAAACTGGCACACTTCAACAAAGATTTATTAATAAAAACTTGTATCACATAAAATTATATCTTATTATTGTATATTTACTTGAAAGATTTAATAATTAATGTCCAATTATATTGGAGGGTTTTTGCAACCACAGATTCCTTTTTTTATTTACGACAAGTGCAATTAATACTTTTTTGAAATAACAAATTATCTCCCCATCCTTGCTCATAAAAAATAAAGTGAACATAAAAATTTTGCCACTTTTTTATGATGCAAGGGCCATAATTCATAAGTGCTTAGTGCAATCTGGCTCAGGGATTTCAATAGATTTTAAAAACCAGGAGTCAATGACCCCTGGACTGAAATTTTGAGGAGTCAAATTGAAAAATGCTGGGGTCAATTTTGAAGCGCGTTTATTGTGTTTTCGTCTGTATTATTCAATTTTTCAGATCAAAATATTCAGGGCCCTCAATCCATTTTAGGGGAAGCGGGTCGCTACCCATAGCAGGGGGAATTTTCACGGCGTTTCCCTTTTTTGGGGGATTTTTTTACTTACTCTCTAATTATAACATTTGTACATGTTTGCACTATATTCATTGCTTTTTTCATAATTTAGTATGTTTGACAATATTAAATAAAAATAGAATTGAGATATATTATTTTATGCTTTCCAGTGGTTTATAGAGAAATATCAGTGAATTAAAACTGATAATTTCACTGTTTCAAACAATGAAAATTATCAGTGAAAATTATCGATAATTTTCACTGTTTATGTTAAATGACGTCATTTTTTTGACGAAATGACGTCATTTTCCCAGCGAAATTCTTTAGTTAAACTCTTTAACAATGTATATAAACTGTGAAAAAAGCTTAAAATAAAAAGAAAATTTGTTGGGTTCGGTGTATTATCGATTTTAATTCACTCGTGATCATATAAAATATATATTTTCACTCGTGGCTCCGCCACTCGTGAAAATATTATTTTCTATGATCACTCGTGAATTAAAAGTGATAATCCACCGAATCCAACAAATATCCTCTATATAATCATGAGACACATCTATCTCAAAACAAAAAAAACAAAAAAAAATTATTTTTTTTTTTTTAGGGGAATTTTTCCCCCCAAAAGGGGAAAAAAGTATACTTTTCAGGGGGGGGGGGATGCGGCCGAATTTCGGCCGTGGATTTGACAGATTGAGGGCCCTGAATATGCTCTAAGAGTAACACAATATCTTAAAAATTTATACTGCTTTATTAAATAACAATACCATAATACATAACACAACATATTTTAATGAATTGGTACATTAAAATCTACTTCCTTATAACACATTTAAGTCTTTTTAACACATTTAAGTAATTTAAGATATGTACTGGTAGCACCTTTTCATCACATATTTATCATCATTATATTATCATCATCCCTATGATAGCTTTTCTAACAAAACACAATCTAAATGCATGGAACATCAAGAATATCTATTACTGTTTATCCGAATACTATACATGTCCGAAGTCCGAAATATGTACACCTAAGAATGCCTTACCAGTAGTAGTTTAACTTCAATAATCCAAATTTTTCTTGTTGTTATTTGGTTTAACAAACCTTATCAAATGTTTGTTAAATCCAGTTATTGCTTCCTCCATTTTTAAATCACCATTATCTAATTGCTACATGAAATTTGAATCGCGAGCTTAGAATTGAACGCGGGTTGAATGTTAATTTACCTTTTACAATATCGAAGGTCATGACGTAGCAAATTAATTATACTCGGATAGTTTATATCTAATCGAGAAAATGTGTTTTCTCAATGTTTATGTGTAGTACAAGCTTGATACATAAAAAGATCTTTGTGTATGTTTAATGTTTCAGTATGTATACGAAAAGTACATTAAAAAATCCTGACGATTTATTTACATGCTAACACAGTGTAATTGTTAACAGAGATTCACTTAAATTTTTGCCCGTTATCAGAAAGTCCACCGAAAGCAAGTTTTTACATGCTGCGTATGACGCATTTAAACATTACTTTGTACATGTATCGTAATGCATTCAATCTAAATTTAAATTCGCTCGTCCAATGAAAGCTGTGTCCCATAATGCACTGTCTTATTTTTCTGAAAAATGGCGTATGCATATGAATTTGTTTACGAAATTTGTAAACATATTTCTTGTAATAAATGTTTAACATTATTTTTTCGTAAGTGATGTTGTAATTATATTGGATTATCGGACAAATGTGCACATTAGAAAAGCGGTATATATACTGTTATCGTTCGATTCGATTTATATGCATGTATTTGCGGATGACAACACAGCATGACAATATAAATAAATAAGCTCAAAACTTATAACGCTGTCCGTTTATAACGCTGTTGCGCGGCTTGAACCCCGTCATCCGCGTTATATTGGAGTTACAGTGTATTATGACTTGTTAGTATAAAAAAATGAACTGTGATTCCAGTTTATATCAGATGGGTGTTACTCGTAATTATAGGTGGATAAACAAACTGACAAAACTTGCTGGACTTACTAGTGGATCTACGTAATTAATAGACCTTTGATCAATTTTGTTTTTTTCTTTAAATACTTTTGCCGACTTTCTTTAACTGTGCTGTCTGCAAAAAACCCTGCATTTATCGGATGGTCAATCAATTATCAAGTAATCACTGCTGCTAATTACCCAGTTAATGCGCACGCACTATTTAGACGGTGACATGTGTATTGGAAGAGATGAGATAAGATAAACAACGCCCGGGGTATTCCCTCGATTATAGACCGAATTTCAAATCCTGAAACATTAATTTCAATTAGGAGCACAGCTGGATTTATCACCATGGAACTCGAGATGTTAACTGACTGACTCACGGGTCAAATTTTCAATGCGTCAAAATGACGCACCGCAGAAAAAAGGGTTGCGTCAAAAACGAGTAATTTTTAATTAGCTTGCATCAAAACGCAGGATTCTGCGTCTATTGAAATCCCTGTGGCTGGTTAACAAAATATTACATATCCACAAAAATTATTACAACATTTTATGATGAACTGAGTTTCACAGTTTGAATTACAAGGCTTACAATATTAGTTTTGCCTTTTTTTATTCAAGGGCTTCAACTCATAAGTCCTTCAAGTGATCTGGCTGATTTTAAAACTTGGCTGAAATTTCGTGCATACGAACACAAACACTGATTTCTACCATTTTAGTTAGCAGAAATGGTTAACTTAATTTCGCCATTTTTTTCATTCAAGAGAGATAATTCACAAAAGCTTTCAGAAATATTGCTACTTATTAAACTTGGTCGATGTCTACAAACATCATCATACAGTTTCATTATGATCAAATGGAAAGTTATTGAGTTTACAGAAGACAGACGTTCTGACTGTTTTTCAAACCTTGCAAAGCAATTATCATTAAGCTAATAAAAATTATCAACATGTATCATAATGATCTAATAAAACTGTTATAGAGTTTTTGAGTGGCCATTTTCTCCTACCGCTGCACTCCGTGAGCGGCCATTTTTCTCCTACCACTGCACTCCGCCAGCTTCAGGTGTTCCCATATGCCTATTTACATTTTAAACAGGTGTATAAATAATAATTGAGACAAATCTTTTAAATAATCATACCCAGTTGTGCTGTCATGTTTTATTACTGTTGTGTCAACTGACAGGGATGTTTCAGATCCTATTAAAAAAGAAAAAAACAACATTCAACGATGAGCATAAAACATACATTTACTTAGTCTATTATAACACATGTACACATAATAAAGGGTGTATAAAAGGCTTCATGCACCAAGAAGTACTGTAACTTTACAGACGTACTCATAACACCAGCATGATGGTCTTTTACCCTTGCAGGTTTTTTTTAATTATTTTGGAAAAAGGAGTCTGACCAAATTGGGAATTTTTTATCGACAAAATTGTCCATTTTGGGAATTTTTGCTTCGATGAAACGGATCATTTTGGGAAAACATTGGGAATTTAACGTGCTTAAATAAGTCAGAAGTTTTACAAATAAATTTGTTTTTATTTGTTAGTTTGACCTTAAATGCATGTAAGCATCAGATGAGTAAGTTTGGTTTGTGTGAATGTGCTGGTAAATGGGAAGCACAGCAGGTTCATGGTGCTGAATCCTCGCTCTACCACATTAGTGCTTGTTGGTATGATACACATCAGCTTGACGAGTTGGAACATTAATAATCTTATAATCATAAGTCATAAGACACTTCTTTCTAAAAAAATTGGAAATCGGAAATGGCAATTGGGAATTTTTGTTATAATTTCGGTTTGGGATCAGGTCCGTTTGCATTGGGAATGCCTCCGTTTTCCGGAGGCGCAGACAGTGCTGAAAAACCCCTGCCTTGTGCTCGACATTAATTTATTACATTTGGTTACAATATTTTTTTACTGTAAAAAAGGGAGTATTTGAAAATGAAGCAATCAATATAGTTAAATGTCAGGCTTCAGCATTTTAACCATGTCAAAATAACATAGAAACCAATGTCTGCATGAAACAAAATTAGCGAAGGAGCAATTGTCATAGGACTCAATAAAATTATGCATTAATCTTTGTAAACATCATTTGGTGGAAAATGGAGTTTAGAAACTGACACTTATATATAGCATAAGAAAAACCTAAGTGCCTGTGGCATAGTGGATATCAGGTGTCCGCCTAGCGACCGGGAGGGCACGGGTTCAATCCCCACTGAGAGCATTCTTAAGATCTTCCCCAAAGACATCAAGTTTTGGTTCTACCCAGGGAATAGACTTGAAGCTGTCCACCGTCGAGTAAAAGCCATATCGATCCAGATCCAGATATTAACACACAGAGATAAGCAAAATAATCGGTAAAATAATTATTAAAATTATCTTAACTTTTAAATTATAAGAATGTTCATTGATTAATGTCATAATAACATTTGATTTTAAACTGTATTGATTATCTTTGATACAAATTACTCTATATCTTAAACTAGAACAAATGTCAACTAATTAATTAACTGTCACTCTCTTTAAAGCTTTCACTTTTTTAATGTTTTTGTTACAAAACATAAAAGGGTGAAAAGGGAATGGCACAAGTTCTAGTTTTGTTTGTTATTTCACTGCAAAAGTTAATTACCATTTTTATCCGAGGCAGTCGTCGATGAGTTGTCCATTGTTTATGTCCTTTTCAGTTAATAAAAACATATAAATATCAGTACAAATGACGGTTTTTCGATCAAAGCATTCATTTCTTTAGTGGCCGCCATTTTGTGACGTCACGTAAATATAATCTCATTGACCTTCTTTTCGATCAATAGCAAGATATCGAAAAGTGCCGTAAATAACAGAAAAGACACCACACTGCGCGTTTAAAATATCGAAAAGGTTTCATTGTTTGAATTAAATTGCGACATTTCGTCTACAGTTTTGAAATTAAACATATTTTACGTACCAATATCATTGAAATTTTATTTCTTGTGTATGACACAATAAATGTTATTATACCATGCTGAAAATTCTTCCTTTTACTTTGAATTTGAACTTGATTGAACTCTACCTGAGAAGCTTGGGAGTTATGTGTAACACAATATATGACACTGACGAATAATATTCTAAACAAGGCTATTGTCAAGCAATACGGTCCCCTACTGGCTCCACCATTGTCAGAAATTCCACCATTTTCAGATTATTATTTTTTTGGGTTGCCATAGCAACCACAATTTTTGACGTAGGAACAAAATGAAATGATGTCCATATTGCCATCTATCCATGTTGCAAGTTTCATGACAAAATATTAAGAACTTTTTAAGTTATCGCAGGATCCAGAAAAGTGTGACGGACAGACAAGACTGACAGACTGACAGACAGACAGACTGACAGACAGAGCGCAAACCATAAGTCCCCCCCCCCCCCCGGTGAAACCGGTAGGGGACAATAAATATTAAATGCCAGGAAATTATAATCGTTGTATTAAACCTTCGTTGTTTAGCTTAACAATTGACCAACGAAAATGAGACTTGTTCATGTCATGTCATCTGGTGTGGGGTGATTTTGAATCGTAATTCCTGCAACAGTTTTAACATTCCATGCACTTAGAAGTTATATCGGAAACAAAAATCATTGACCGTTGATCTTAAACTGTGATTGTCCGATTAACAAAACGGGTAGGATACTTGACACATCCTGTGGTTATATGGATTTATTATTTAATGCTGCGCCTATGTCATGATTTACTAATTTATTTTAATGTTATACTGTAAGGCAGAAATCTGAACGGTCATTCGTCGATAAAAACTATCGTTCAAAGAATGTTATTTGACACTTCAATAAGAATGCCGTTAATGCCAATTACATTTGAGTGATATTGCGATCTTTTACATTCAATCGCACGTTTAACGCAGCTCTGAAAGGTTTAATTATTTCTTTGATGCCCATCAACGCTGGTTTGTGTGTTTCAAAATTTGATTAGATGAATGATCATTAGATGGACACTATCGTTCTTACAAAAACGCCACAAATGATGAATCCATAAATGTTTACTGGCAGTGAAAATTGTCTACAGGTTAATCGAAATCGAACTAGCAATAAATATGTATCCGGACCTGGTTACTCGAGCAGTTGTATCACGCATGTCAACCCCAGTGCTCTGAATATAGTTTGACACATTTATCTCATCGAGAATCCATTAGATTTCATGATTGTCGGTGGAACGTTTATCCATCATCAGTTTTCGAATACGGGTCGTTCAAAATTCATAGTCTTCACAGTGTTGCAGGTTGTGTGTGTCACAGGGTGAGAAAATTGTGCGGCCAGAGAAAATTGTGCGGCCAGTCCGGGACTCAATCCCGGGACACCTCATTACCACGGCGAGTGCTCTCCCGACTGAGCTTACACACAATTTCTCCCCTAACGTGACTTAGTTCAGACTGCGACATACACCCCCACTCGAATAAGTATTCGTCCTCGAATAGAGGGATTCGAGGTGTTATATAATAAACCATTGACCTCCGTAAAGTCACGGCCCCACGATGGGCGCCAAATGCCACAGGGTGAAACAATTTTGTGGCCAGTCCGGGACTCGAACGCGGGGCACCTCGCTTACAAGACGAGTGCTTTCCCGAATGAGCTAATCGGGCCGCCACAAAACTTTCCCCTAACGTGACTTAGTTCAGGCCGCGCCATACTGGAATATGTATTCATCCTCGAATACAGATATTCGGGGTGATATCTACCCGGTATGTTGATTTTGAATTTCAATAAATGTCTTTTGGGACGTGCACGACGTGCCCTTGGCAGGACCTAAGTTTTCCGTGCCATTGGTAAGGGCCACTAATTACCTTTGGAGTCAGATACTTGAGCTTCTGTTGGTGGCTGCGATAACATTAGCATTTAAGTATCGTATTCCCTTGATTCGGAATCTTCGCACGCATTTTTACTAGCTTAATTCAGATCAATCGTAAAAACATTTATCCTTCGGGTAATAGCATTGGCGAAATTCTTGGCGAAGGAAGGTGTGGGCAGCGGAGGGCTACTGGACGAACCAATGCAGCAATCCACTCTGGGTCATCGACGGGCGGGTAGAGTTATTAGAATTTTCTGACACGTTAAAATAGGAGTACCCCACGGCAGCGTAGCCTTTCTCGGCTTGATTTTCGAGTAAAATTTACAAGATATACATGATTGTTTTATAAAGACACATTTGGGTCTTTTATTATAAAGAAATCTATGTTATATAAACATGGGCTCTGTTTGCAACACAGGGCTCGAAGCGATCAGTTCGGTTTTATGTTAACTTCTATACAATTAGTTACCGTAGTAATCGATCTTTGAACTTAAAACTGGTATTTTTAAGTCGAGATCCGCATGGACATGTGGCAACATAATCAGTAAACAAAATGAAACAGAACACTGGGAGTTACAAGGGACAAAAGGATAATTACAAAAAATTCACCTAAATATGAATTCTTCTAAAAACATGACATACAATAATCAAGCAGACAAAATAACCAGTATTACTTGAGAATGAGCAGATATTTGTTAAAACATTAAATATCTTCTTATAAATAGAGCTATATATAATTAAATTGTCATTTTATTCATGTTCATACGTTTTGAAAAGTGTACAACATAATTATCGGCATGAACAACTTGAAATGTACTTATTATCGTCTGCATTAAAAAGTACTTTGCAATGATTGTGAATATTACTTTGTCCTTATGATGATGCTGCTGTCTGGGGGCTGTATCCGTTCGCTTCGGATCAATCCTCTAAGTAGAATTCTCCTTGAGGATAGCTTGCATCAGTGTTATTCACAAGGCACATATGTACAATTCCAGAACACAACTTAGTATACAGTTTTCATGCACATCAATTAGTTTGCCATTTTATCATAATTTAGTGTCAGTTCATGTAATTTTTGGCTTACTTGGTCATGCAAAAAAAAGAAAAGTATAATGAGGACCATTTATGAGGGAGTTACATAATTTAGATACCCACTATATTGCTACAGAAAGTTGGCCTGTTCGAGATGAGATGATTCGCTCGCAGTAGATCTGTGACCATCTCTCGACATCATTCTTCTGCTTTTTCGATAGGTTGATGTGTTGCTCTAGTGATACATAAGTGCAGTCTAATATGGTCTGTATGAGTAGGTCCCCATTGCAATGAATGGCAGCAAACTCCTGTCTCCCAATAATATGTTGCAGCATGTTAATTCCCTCGCTTCGTACCTCTGTATGAGCCTTGCACTTCAGTAGAAGATTCTCCCTGGTTTCGTCACCCATGTTGCACAGCTTGCAGGTAGCAGATACCTCTTTCCGATTGAACCCGGCTGTATTACTTTGCAGGATATAGGTTCCTGTAAGAAGACGCGCTTTGAGTTTAGCTCTCCGGACCTCATGTTGTTTTGGATCGGTCGATGCCCAAAGATTGTGTGGATGTCCAATAGGTGCAGATTGTACCTGTATGTACTTTGCAGTAGATTGTGTTGATAGTTCCTCCTTACAGGTGATCTCCAAGTAGTCTGTTGTTGCATTTCTGAACGTGGCCTTCCATTGATATTTTGTCGGGGATTATGTATTAAGTCTTCCGGTGGAGGGGGATTGTATTTGTGCAGGATCTAACGTATGCTTGTTGAACATGAGAAACTATCTGGATTTGACATTGCCAGTTGGCGGTGCAAGACTTGATGTTCATGTGATCCTGGTAAACGTGCAATGTTCAAGAAAAGTGCCGTGCGATTTCTCTCAATGATCAGCTCAATGGGTTCGGCCCCTACCAGGATATAGACAGCTGCGTTCGAGGATCACTCTGGCAAACCCTGTAGATGTCGAAGTATCTTTCTTTGAAAGTCCTCTAGTTTCCTGAGATTTGTGGATGAAAGCACCTGTACTTCAATACCATATAGGAACTGCGGGATGACGTACATTTTCAAGACATGAAAAGATACATTTGGTGATTGTCCTCTTCTGGCATGTAGTCCTGGCCCTAATGCAGCATATACTGTTCGCTGTGCTATCTTAAGTCTTACATCCGGGTCAACTGTGTTCTTGGCAGCGCGGTCTATTCCGAGGTGTTTGACAGATGTAACTGTAGTTATAGGTGCACCATCTAGAGTTACTTCTATTGGTTGCTTGCATTCCATTGTGAGAAGCTCTGACTTATCCGGGTTTATCTTAACAAGTTCTCGCTTGGTGTTGTTCTCAACAATATCTAGCATGGTCTGGAGTTCTTCCTGTGTGTTTGCAAGGAGAGCCGTATCGTCAGCACATGTTGGTGTCGCTACGCGTATATCACCTATGAAGGCCCCCAAGCCACTGTCTCCAATAGTGGTCAGTAGATGATGGTACACCTTGTAGAGAGTTGTAGACAGTTGTGCCCCTTGTTTGGTACATCGTTTCAGAATGAAGGCATCTGACAAATCACCATCCCAACTGACTCTTACCGTTGATTCTCGGTATAGGTTACGTAAAAGTATCCACAGTGGACCGATTACCTCCAAGTGGTATAGCTTGTTGAAAAAAAAAATCTATGGTTCACACGATCGAAGGCCCTTTGTGCGTCTAGCGTCGCTAAGATAAGTGGTTTGTGTGTCTCATTGTTGTGTTCCATTGCCTCAAGAACTATAATTAAAGGCCGCATTCATCGAAGAACTTTTTGCCGTGAATCCCCGCTGCATTTGGTTTTGCTGAGGGCCAAAGATGTTGTCTACCCTTATGTTAAAAATGATTTGAAGGATTTTTGCATAAATGCCCGAGACTACGATCCCTCTATAGTTACCAGGCAGAAGTTTGTCCTTACCCTTTTTTGCGTATAGGGGTCAATGCTCCACATTTAAGAGAAGGCGGTACGTCTAGCTCCTTAAATATTGAATCAATAATGTCGGTTATAGTCGCAGAAATTTCTTCTTTTGCATACTTAAAGTGTTCGGCTGAGATTCCATTTACGTCGGCAGCTTTTCCTGTGTTTAGAAGGTTTATTGCTTTTTTGACAGCATTTGCAGTTACTGGGTCTATGTTTTCCACGCTTTCCTTGATGATCTCTTCAATGATGTTGTCCTGTTCTTCAGCTAAAGATACCTTGTCATTTTCCCCATAATTGTCTTCATCCGGAGTCGCCAGTTCCTCAAAGTGACATTTCCATGCATTCATGATGTATTCTGACCCTGGTATATCTTCGCCGTGCACCTAAAGAAGTTGTATTCGGTCGTTCAAGGATTGCCTTTGACTTTTAACCAGTTAATGAAAGTGTTTGGTGTTAGTCTCCCAGGTTTCCATAATGTCAGTAACATTTGTGTCTTCTTCTGACGAGCATGTGCATGGCGCTGTTGTTGTATTAGTAGTTTTCTTATACGTTTGAGTTCTTCCTCTGTTGTCGTGCAGGTCTTATTTGTGTCTTACCATTTCTTGAATAAATCCTTTGCTTCTTTCCATGTATGTGCGATTTGCTTATTCCAAATACTTTGTCCTGATCGTTTCAAACTTTTGAGCTTCCTTACTTGGTATGTTTTCCCCGCTGCAATATGGAGTGTATCAGTGAGAGATTTAAGTTTTGATGTCACAGAGTTGTTGTCTACTTCACTTCCTTTTTGCTGTGATTCACAAGCCATTGCTATCTCCGATTTATATGCGTCCTTATCACATTTGGACCAGTTTGCTCTGCATACGACCTTGTTCTGTTTGGCTTTCACCTTGTATTTCACTTCCGTAGTGTTCAGTGTTAACGACATTGGAACATGATCCGAACAGTAAGTTGGTTTCATTTCTTGTGTTTCTATTTTGTTAATGTCTGGGAGACGGTGTTCATCAAACAGGAAATAATCTATCTGTGATTTGCCGTTATGATGGAAGAAGGCGTTTCTTGAACTTTGTTTCTGTGTTGGAGTTAGACCTGCGTCCTGTATGAATTTTTGGAAAAGCAAGTCCCTGGTTGCGTTCTTCTTAAGGGAGCATTCATGTCTCCACATATAATCGTGTCGTGTGTGTGTCTGTATATTTCCAGAATTTCAGAAATTTCATTAGTCATGCACATATATTCTTCATTTGCCTTCTTTGAATCTTTATCCCTTTCACTGTGTGCTTTCTTCAGCTTCTTTGTATTTGTAGAGGTAGCAGGCTCTTTCGGCCCCAAGCTCTTTCGGCCCAGTCCGAAATTTCAGGCTTTTTCGGTCCCAAGCTCATTCGGCCCCAAATCGACCAGGCTCATTCAGCCCCATATTTTATTACACCTATTAACTAGGGTGTATGATTGAATAAAGGTGTTCAAAATGATGTATATTGTGTTGTCGGTTTGTTCCTTTGTATTGCTTTCGATTATTTATGATAAAATGAAATTAATCGAAAACCATTATTGTTTTACAAACTGTTACCAATGTATGTAATTGTTTTAATTGTTAAATTGTGCTGGCTTTTAATTGCATCGATTGTCGGTTTGTTTGTTAAATATTGCGTTTGATTAAAGGTGTAAATGATGAGTATTTGTTTGGTATGTTCCATTGTTGTTTTTTTGTCGGTTATTTAGCAATTCTTAACGAAATTATTGCAAAAACGTATAAAAGTGCTATTATTGTGTTAATTGGTATCATAAGTCATTTTACTGTCTTTGTTATACTTTGGTTACTAGTTCTATAATTGTGCTGTGAAATTTGGTATGATATTGGATGTTACTTGTGTTAATCGTAAATAAATTTGTAAGTGTTAGTGTTTGTGATTGTGAATTTGTGATGGAGGAGGACAAGTGTTTAGTGTATAAGAATGCCGTTCGCTCGCTGCAGCATGGCATCACATGTGACGTTTGCGACAAATGGCAGCATCGCACCTGCAATACAGCTTAGTGTTTATTCGAATACTAACAATAAAAGTTAAAATTCTCTCGCGAAACATTGTAAAAAAACTCTTTCAAATGAGAACTGAGACATTAATGCAAACGTGAATTAATCTAATTGCCTTATTACAATTTGTTAATCTGGTTAGACACATGTATTTTACAACCTGATAAAGGTCATAAAACCGGGCATAGGTGCGGGTGCTATTCAATGGCTTCACTCGATAATGAAAGACGGGGTCGCATTAATTAATGAATTATGATATGGATTTTATTATTAAAGTCTCATCCATATTTATATTTTTCATAATTTTGATTATATAAAACATTAAGATGATGATGCAATACAGGTAAGTGTCAATGCCAACTGACTAGCTAAGATTATCGACAAATAAATTATTTTCCTAAGTTAGACTGAACATGGGTCTAATTTGCAAAATTTTAAATTTATTTTATTGTCATGGTTATAATTTGCATTTTTTTTAAATTTATTATATTGTCAGTTCATTGTCAGTTCAAAGTTTACTGATTTATTAACTTAAATCTACATTGTTTGTTACCTGTCAACCCGAATACACACCACACATGTATTTAACAACCTGATAAAGATCATAAAACCGGGCATAGGTGCGAGTGTGCTAGACAATGGCTTCATTCGATAATGATTGACGGGGTGGGAGTAATTAAAGAAAACAACATCTGTTTAATGCATTAACGATGTGTGAACATCGTCAAGTTAGTTATTAATCAATTCGGTTATGTTGTAAATTTATGACGAATTTTGCAAACACTTTGTAGGCTTATCCGCGACAGAATATTTTAGTGCAAAGAGGGGGGATATTGTTCTTACCTGCATCTGCAATGTCTGCCGCAACCGCTCTACAACGCCTGACATCAGCCTAAACATCAGCCTAAACTTTAAAAATGTCGCGCAGTCGACTATGCTTGAGGTACTAGTTACTTCTCAGATATTATTGTTATAAATATGAAGTATTTTCAGGTTTTTACAGTTTCACAAGCATAAACAAGTTCAAAGATAGTTTTCATTAGTATTATTTATCATTTTGATATCATCTATTAAACGGACTAGCTCTTTATCATGCTGTGCTAAATGATTTTTCTTTGTGTTAATCGTCAATCGTAAGTAAAGTAATATAAAACAGTGACATTATTTTTGACATTAATACATTTAAGTTGTTTATTCGTTGTATGCTCAGGCATCCGAGGATCCTGCTTTGTTTTCACGGTTCTCGACATTTCGCACGATTTCGGATTGTCCGACGTGTCAACGTCAGAAGACATAGCGCTCACCCGAACGTCCGAGTTCGAGCCAAAGAAAGAGGCAAACCAAAGCTAGTATCCTCCGATGGATATTCATTCACGTTTAAGGTAATTACGTTTTTACATAAGCCGTAAACACCCATACGTATTATTAAATTTAAACAATGTTAAAAACTACATTATTTGTGTATCTGTGTATGCGTAAATAGTGACTTTAAATAAACTGCTTTAATATGCAAAACTACTATATCTATACATTTTAGTCGCGCTCTGTAAAAATGGGGTTTAATGCATGTGCGAAAAGTATTTATATTTTTTAAAAAACTATTTTACGTAATGAATTTAGTATTTGTATATCAGTTACCGTTATATTTTCCCGTTTACAGAAACAGACAAAGAAGCAAGCTGTGTGGCAATGCAGCGTGCGACGGAAAGCGTTCATGTGTACCGCGTCGGTCATGCAAGAGGGTGACATATTTCAAGCGAAAGGGACGCACACTCACGCTGCTGACCCTTCGATGCGGAAGAAAGTGGAATTGAAACGTAATGTAAGTTAGAATGGCGTGTTTATATATGTATGAAGTTTTGATAAAATAGAGAAAATGAAAAGTAATATAAATTATTGATATATTGATGTAAAAAGTTAGTTTATCATATCTTAATAAGTTGTATATATAAAATAAACGATGTTTTGAGAAAATAGAGAATATATTATTAGAGTGATTCTTTTGATGCTGAAGATTATTATGCTGCTGCAGACTATGGTGTATTTATGCTGATAATTATAATTATGATGATTTAAATGCTGATGTTTCTTATGCTGATGATAATTTTGATGATCATTATTATTATGCTGATGATTGTGACTCTTATGATGAATAATGATGATTAATATTTATATGATGATTATTATGATGATGTTATTGCATTATTAATAAAATAAACAACTTGTGTGCAGTAAATTATGTAGTATGTTATTAGGTTAAATTAATGTATTGTGTTGTTAAGACGTATGTATTCCTTATTGTTATAACTTTAAAATTATCCAAATAAATGTAATATAAATTATTTTATAGTTTGTTTTATTTTCAAAGCCGTCTCATATTCTTGTATCTATTCTTCTCATTTCGACGACGATATACCTGAAGCAAAAGACAAAGAGAATCTTTTCTTCCAATGCATTAATCCTCAATAAAGATAATATATTACTGTAATAAACAATATTCCATAGTTTTAAAGAGTTTCGACTAACATATTTGCAACGATTAATTCAAATAAAAAATGGGGCCGAAAAAGCCTGGTACCTGGGCCGAAAGAGCCTGAAATTGGGGCCGAAAGAGCCTGAAAAAACCGGGGCCGAAAGAGCCGACAACCTTTGTAGATGGCATATAAACATTCACGAGACATATTGGATTTCCTTTTGTTTCTATTTCAATTAAAATAGTTCTGTCGCTCCCTTTATTACATTCACGCACGAGTTGATCTCCTTTCTCCGGAAGACACTCCCCCCCCCCGTATCCTCCTATAAGGTTGTAATCCTTAGCCTGTCGACACTATGGTGTAGTCTTTTGCAAAATGAATAATGCATATTCGCAAATCTCCGGCTGTTTCCGTAAAAGGCTATTTGCATTCGTAAACTTCTGACAAAGTAAGAGCGATATTTTCTTTTACGTTATCTCAACTGTTTCCTACTTTGGTAAGCAGTGTCATTTGTTAAAAACTATTGAAAATATTTGTTGTTTGTATTATAGCTCTGTAATAATAAGAGTTTGTTATGTTTTGTACGTATATGTGATGATTTACGGAAGATAATTATCCGCAAAATTATTATTCAAAATGGCGTGCATTCTTTTCATTCCCGAATAAGATTCTTTGCCATTAATAAATCGTGCATATTCATGTCATGATATAAACAATAACAATGACACAAGTGCAGGTGGTTCTCTGTCAAATTATTATTTTGAATAAATAATAATATAAAGAGTATAACAGTTGTTGTACTTAAATTAATATGGAATGTTGATAAATTGAAGTGTTCCTGTATAATATAATTCTATCTAGGTTACAAAACACATGGAAAACACTGTTTAAAGTGTTGCACTTCAGACATAATAAATTTAAACTATTAAGTCATGTTGACAGTAGCCTCCAACACGCCGTTACACGGTATTCTCGCGGTACTAAAATGTAATCATACTGATCTGTATGATTGATACGTTGAAGAAACCAAACTAAGTTTCTATTCAACATGTGCAAACACCATGCATGGCATACATGATGTAAAGGCAACTCACGGAACTGTACTTAGCAAAATGTCATGACATTGGTCCATATTTTCATTTGCACATATGTCTGATATTGGGTATTATATATGTTTGAGATTTGTTGTACATCGTGACTCTGTGTAGATCTGAAACTGTCATGAGGTCACAAATCGAGCACATCACAGATGTTTCACTAAAATAAATAGTGGAGTGAATCAAAGATTGAAAATAATTGAAGTGTAGTGATTTAAGGTCACTTCCAACAGCCTTGCTGTTGAGCTAGCTTTTCAGCGACGTGGGTAGAGTGTCTGACTACCACTCTGGAGAACGTAGGTTCAATCCCTGGCTTGTGCTCAGTATTTTTACAATAATGGCGACGAGGCAAACACGGACTGTGATTCAGAACGTGGGTGTGAGCTGTCTAATGATTTCAAGGAGCCACTTGTGAAGCGGTCGACACTATAGGAAAGTGTCAATGTGACATGCTGTAACGGGCATGTCTGGCCTTGAAACATTAAGCGGGGGTGGAGTGTAGTGATTTAAGGTCACTTCTTACAGCCTTGCTGTTGAGCTAGCTTTTTAGCGACATGGTTAGAGTTTGTTACTACCACCCCGGAGGTCCTGGGTTCGATCCCCCATTTGAGCTCAGTATTTTTACAATAAAACGATGGCATACATCAGAGGGGGTTATATTCTTTATGCGGAGTCTAAATGCCTATGCACATAATTTTTTTATGTTATATATGAAATACTTCTGAGTATTATTCACCATGGTGTAATAGATATGATGTCCGCCTAGCGACCAGGAGGTCACTGGTTCAATCCCCGCTGTGGGAGCTTTTTTATGATCTCCAACAAATACACCAAGTACTGGTTCTAGGCCCAGGAAACAAACTCTTTAGAGTGTTTCAATAAGCCTTAGGCTTTCAATGCAATCAAGCTAAAATAAATAGTTTTAGACTAAATACTCTTTAGTGGTGACATCACATTGGCAGTAAATTTCAAAGCCACACGAATGTAAAAATATTTGTTGAAAATATTTATCATGGCAGGTTTTTTTTTTCATTAAAACTTGCACCAAGTAGGCCTAATTAATAAATACTGGAATAACAATATTTTTTAAAGAAATTGCATCTTAATTGCTTTAACGTTGGTTTAAAGATTGGTCTAATTTGTCTAAATGATATGAATCAGAATAATAATGAATTCAAATGTATTGCTGAATTTATTAATGTTTTTGTTGAAAAAAAAAAATCTATCATTCCCAGGTATTTTTCAATTTAAGTGTATACAATGACATGGGGATTTATTAGTAAACTTTTATATACACTGATTGTTGGCAGCAAAAATCTTGTGCCATATAACAACAAACGACGAACCATTGAAGGACAGGCTTGAATTGTGGATGCCCAACAATATGAAAGTAATGTCTAATCCCATATTTCCTACAAAAGTCATACACTTATAAACTTTTCTAACGCAACACTTTTCAAACTTGAAGGTAGGTGTTGTTTCATCTTTTTGCACGTGAAAATGGTGAAACACAATATGATTCTAATTTTATTTCAATGTCTTCATTTTAGGTGGGTTGATACACCTGGAAAACATCAAATTAATTAAAAAATCAATGTCTTGTATAAAATTTCAGGAGCGCAATAGCGCAATCGGCATGTTGCAGGCTACCTAACCCAATTGCTGAAGCATCCCATCATCACGGATGAATGATTTTATCGTTTTCTTGCACATACTGTAGTCCAGGGTTTTACGGGACGCGATATTCTACGTAAAATACGCATAAAATGCCAGTCAGGACCCGTCATATTTGTTAATTTGCGTCCCATGGGAAGCACCATCATTTTGACGTATTGGCTCTTGTAATATCAACAAGAAACTCTGAAAGACAACTGCAGTACGTAATTTTCTAGACGGATGTACGAGTTGTCTCGCTTGGTGATTTATCGACGAATCGTGTTATCGCGCACCTGTTGTTGCTAGGTGCAAAGTCCCGAATGTAGATTACATTGCGTTAATATGAGCTATTTATGTCGCTATGAAAGAAAAACTTATTGAGGTTACGATAGCTTATTATCTGGCAAGCAATATTAAACTAAAAAAATAAAAACAATCTTTAATTGTATAGGTGTGTGTTAAATCTCAACTATTTGTTTACGTAAATAATCAATTACTATACTTTTAACTAATTGACATTGACACAGCCAGCATATTTAGCATACATTCCCTGCTTGTATTTCAAATGGCATGCATTTAAATATTCCCTTTTTCGTCTGCAAAAATGTCAAAACAAGGTGACCTAAGAGCAGTCTTTAAAACGAGTTCAAAAGATGCAGAATCAGCCAAACAAGTGCAAGGTTCCCGTGGGACTGAAACAATCCCCCCTGCCACTAAAAAGGCTTGAAAGGTTTTGCCAGAATGGCACGTGTGAATGACAGGAGTGCTATACTACTAATATTAGTAATATAACACCAAGTATTATTGGGACCCCCATTTTTATTGACAGGACCCCTGAAAATTATTAACTAGAGTCCTAGGGACCCCTAAAATTTGACATGAATGTAAAACCCTGATGTAGTCAAATGATCACATGTACAATTTGAAATCAAAATATATACTCATAACTGACATATTTAAGTTTGAAAAAATGCTGCTTTCGGAAAGTTAACAAGTGTTGTACAACGCTATATAGATTGTAATACCAATTTAATTTCGATTTCATCATTTTCGGTGTGTTTTTACACCAGGAAAATATAACATAAAAAGCAATATGGCTTGTATGAATATCCATTAGCGCAATGTTGCAAGCCGGTGGGTCATTAAAACGTGTAAGTTTATGCGTTTTACTTTTCACATTATTATTTTACAATGTACAATTCTGAGAATTTTACCTTTTCTGTGATTTTTAGCTCGGCGTTTTCGAAGAAAATCCGAGTTATTGTCATTGCCAGCTCGTTGTGTCGTCTGCCATCCTCTGGTGTCGTGCTAAAACTTGCACATTTTGCTCTAAAATCAAAGTGCTTCCACCTACAACTTTGAAACTTCATAATGTAGATGCACCTTGATGAGTTCTACATGCCACACCCATTTTTTGGTCACTAGGTCAAAGGTCAAGGTCACTGTGACATCTAAAAAAATAAAATCAGGCAAGCTTTCATTTATTAAAAAACTGCACCCGCAGCCAAGCATTGGCACCCATTATGCGGTGCTCTTGTTTTAATTTGTTTTGCTTGGTATTTTAATGTTGATCAATTTCAATTAAATTTACATTAAGTATAAGATATGAGTTTAATTAGTCTGAGTCCATATTTCAACAAAATCTGTTCACAAATAAGGGAGCTATATTGATTTTAATACGTGTTGCATAGGAAAAGTCTCCAAGTGTATATTATCAGTTCTCCAGCTAGGCCTTATAAATGGAAGGTGTAGTATCATGCTGCCTGAATGTCACACTAAAGTAAAGATATAGTTTAGGCCTTGTCTGTTCACAACACTTAAGTGTCAGGAGCCAAATCTCGGAACTGCTTGGGCTGATTTAATTTAAACATGGAATGAGTGTATACATGGATGAAAGTATGATGCAAGTCAAATTGCGACTCTTAATATTTGTCAATAACTTAGTTATTGCCCTTTTTGACGTGCAAAGATCCTTTTTATGTAGGATTTTCCTAATTTGATCTTTATATGCAATAACATATGAGACATCTCCACGAAACTAATACCACAGCCGTTAACAATTATCTGGGGCTGAGTAATATGCAAGATCCTTAAACCCTAGAGGCAAGGTCAATGTCACACAAAATTACGTTGCCTTTTAATAGCAGAGTTATGACCATTTCTTTCTTAAAAATATCTTTTTATTTATGAGTTTTTTTGGTACCGGTAGATTGAATTAAAACTTGGTGGCAAGTATAAACACGGATAGCTGAATGAGACACAACGGTTGTCCTTACACACTGATTTTCCTGGCCACGAAACAAGTTTTATGAAAATCAAAATTATACTGAGCATAAATGAAAGTGAGCTATATTTTTATATAAAAACTAATAAATACTAAAAGATTTTTATCCCCACGCTTTTTAAAAAGCGTAGGGATATTGTGGTTATCTCCGCCGTCCGTCTGTCTGTCCTGGCCACTATCTCCTCCTACACTATTAGCACTACAACCTTGAAACTTACACACATGGTAGCTATGAGCATGTGTGCGACCCTGCACTATTTGGAATTTTGATCTGCCCCTGGGTCAAAAGTTATGGGGGTTGGGGTGGGGCCGGATCAGAGATTTTCACTCATTTTTTTAGGTTATTTTACATTAATTTCTTAATTTCTACAGGGATTCACTTAAAATTGATACTGAACCTCTCTTATGACAATACGGTCAATCTCAACTATGCGTGGCCCCATTACCAACCCTGGGGCGCCCCGCCCACATAGACCACACCCATCCAAAATTGCCTTTTACTATAATTTCTTCATTTCTACACCGATTCACTTCAGATTGATACTGAACTTCTCTTATGACAATACGGTCAATCTCAACTATGCATGGCCTCATTACCAACCCTGGGGTGCCCCGCCCACATAGGCCACACTCACCCAAAATTGCCTTTTACTATAACTTCTTCTTTTTTACACCGATTCACTTCTTATCGATACTGAACTTCTCTTATGACAATACGGTCAATCTCAACTATGCATGGCCACATTACCAACCCTGGGGCGCTCCTGGGTCAAACATGCGGCGTGGGGATACGCGTCGGCCTCTGTCGCGCCATTTCTAGTTTATTATAATAAGGCACTGGATTTTGATATGCCACTTAAATTTCATACAATAACACATGGTTACCATTATAAAGGATATGCTTTCTTTTTTTGACCATTTGTATTATTGATAACTTGGACATATCAACCTGACATTGATGTATTATGATGCATTTATTCACCTTGATAATAACCACTGAAAATTATTCAATGTGTATTGAATTAGGATCTTTATAGGTCTTATTAAAAAAAAATACACATGATTAAGAAAAACATAAAACATTATTAACAAGAGCTGTCTCCATCGGATGACATATGCCCCAAAAAAAGCTTTGATAGAAGTTATGAGCATTTTTCGAAACCTAAACTCAGATTTCGAAACCTAAATGCGGACCCTAAGTTCAAGGTCAAGATCGAAGGGGTCAAAATTTGTGTGCGTATGGAAAGGCCTTGTCCATATACACATGCATACCAAATTTGAAGGTTGCACCTGAAGCGACATAGAAGTTATGAGCATTTTTCAAAACCTAAACGCATATTTCGAAACCTAAATGTGGACCCTAAGTTCAAGGTGAAGGTCATAGGGGTCAAAATTTGTGTGCGTATGGAAAGGCCTTGTCCATATACACATGCATACCAAATACGAAGGTTACATCTGAAGCGACATAGAAGTTATGAGTATTTTTCGAAACCTAAACGCAAAGTATGACGGACAGACAGATGGACGGACGGACAGACAGACGGACAGTGCGATCACTATATGCCCTCCTTCAGGGGCATATAAATTGTTTTCGTTTATGGAATGGATCATTTTACAAGTCATCAAATTGCTACACATTTGTCCAATGTCAACTGTGTTTCGGGCTATAGCTTTTTATTAATAAAGCAGCATATTATAAGAAAAGTTTCTTAATTCTTCCATAAATTTATCTGAAGACATTTTTTAGCTATAGTATGACCTGCTCTTAACAATTTTAAAACTAAAATGTTTCTTTCCTCAAATTTGAGTGAGTCATTGAATTAAATGTTGATGGAAAGGTTACAAAAGCTAATTTTAATAAAGTATCAATGGAATAAATTAGTTCACAATATACTTCTCAATCCTGAATAAATTAGTGTGCAAATGTATTTTTAAAGTTTTCAGAACATTTTATGCATATTTTACGTGTCAGTCATTTGAAACATGAGGCCTGCTACTTCATTGTGAATAGTGCTTTCACTGCTTCATTAATATTAATGATTTTCTCTTCTTTAGCTCACCTGATCAGAATGTGCTAGTAGTAGTAAGCTTTTGTAAATTTCTGCCTCAAGAAGCAGCATTTATTGCCTAATCTTCATGAAACATAGTCAGAACATTTGTCAGTATGCTATATCAGCCAAGTATAATCAAAGTACTGACAGTACTAGTGTGACGATGCTTTTGAGGAGGATGGATACCGGGTATATAAAAGCATCAATTCAAGTTGATCTTCATCATAACAATTGTGTATGTGGGTACACAAAAAAATTTGGTACACAAATTTTGGAAACGAAAAAATTATGCCAAAAAAAAATTTGGTTACGAAAAAAAATGAGAGTACCACAAATAATTGGGTGCAAAAAAAAATAGGGAACGAAATTTTTTTGTGTATGAACAAAAATTTGGAATGAAAAAAAAATGGGTACAAAAAAAAATGGGTACGAAAAATTTTTGGTACGGAAAAAAAAATGGGCGTACGGGGACGTAGTACCCCTGGGGAACCTGACCAACAATCGCACATTCTTGGCCCTTTCCTTCAAACATCGGATAAGTACCTCGAAGGCAATAGTATGAATACACATTTATGGCTTACCATTTGGGTCGAAAGTCAACAAGACCTAGTAGGTAAAAAGAGAAATGTACTTTGACGTACAATATGTACGTTGAAGTACATTTTTTGTACTTCAATGTACAAAATTGTAATTCGATGTTCAGTCTTTACTGACCCTTGAGTGTTAGCCAATCAGAAGACGCCTTACATCTGTTGCTTTTTAAGATATTTGACATTGAACATTACTATTATTATTATTTATACCAAATTATGCGACTATCGACCGCTAACTCATAGATATTGTGCGTATTTATTGACCTGGCGTGGCGGAATTAACCTCTGACTTATGCAAATAATGGTAAACAGCTTTAATGCAAACAGCTTTCAAGCGACTGCAGGCTGATCTGGATCAAAACTGGCCACAATCGCCTTAATGTCTCTTTTACTGTGACACAGTTCATTTGACTTAAAAATGATATTTAATACAGTCGATTGGTGTATAACGGATAGCTAAGGACTTCGAGTCTCATTTCAACGTAAACACCATGCATTCAGTAATTAAACCTTTAAACCTCGAAAGACAAATGTCTTTCCTATTGAAACATGCCAGCGGTTTTAAAATTACGACATTTTTTTTTTGTTTACAGCGTAAATTTCAGAGTAAACAGATTCAGCAATTACAAGATCGCTTAAGTCTTTATCGGATTACATGTGTATCGTGTTTATTTCTTGAAATTTTACCCAGCATTTGTAAAACATATTGCAAGATATGTACATTTCCAGAAAAGGAACTTCATGTCTGCGTTTAATAAGACCGAGTTCATGAAAATCGCTGCACAATTGATGAAGTAATGGCTGTTCAAAGCGATGCACCCTATATTCGGGTCGTTTTGAGTTGAATACCTTGTTATATATATTTGATAGTGAAAACTATGTTTTCAGAGAAATGATGTTTTTACTAATACATATCATAGCCACGCGCTACCCACATGTGTATTTGACAACTTCAATTGAGTTTTCATTTAGTTTGAGACAATCCCCACATTCCCGAATATGTGTCGCCACATGTCCGTTATTCACTAAATCACGAGTTGCAGCTCTCATGCTTATTTTATGTGGTACGCATTAATTTGGTTTCTGAGAATTCTTACTTTTAGAAAGGACACATTATACTACAATATTACATCAATGAACTTAATGTTTACCAAACAAAATCTGCAAAATTCAGGAAACCATACGTCTTCACTATTCCTTTTGTCACAAAAACAGTGCGTACATAACGTGACCTTGTTTTGCTTTCAGAAAAGAAACAATTGTAAGTTAAACATTGACACAAGTCAACTAAAACATTAATCGACTGAACAATGATAGGCATTTTGTATTAATTCATAGAACACTATAAATCTTTACATAAATAAAAGTATTTTGCAAAAAACTTTAACCTATCCGTTACTCACTAAAATCCTCTATACACCAATCGACTGTACTAAAATAGAAAGAAGAAATAATACAAACCCGTAATATGAGTAAAGAATTTGTAATCAATGCTTTTAGGACAGCTTGGTGATCTGCAAATCCCATGTGATATGTTGATATCGGGTATCATAGTCATTCAATAAGTCGCAAAATGCTCGAACACAATTTACAAAGCAAAGTGTGACTTAAATTGATAACTAAAAATACCAGTTTTGCCGAATTGATAACTAAAAATACCAGTTTTGCCGTGTCAAGCTGTCAAGATCCAGAAAGTCTTGCATTCACATCAAATGTATCCTTCTAATTCAATCCATTGTTGACATTAGTGGAATTTTAGTTAATAAATAACTCATATATCCTAAATGACAGTTTTTAAATAGCCAAACAAGCCGATGTATGCTGTAAGAAAGTTTTGACACGAGTGTGAACATTATCTCATGGGCGCAGCCATTATTGTATGACCTTGAGCGGTCCGTCTAAAATGTGTATATGACTCATATCTGCCGATATGAACGAAAAGTGTGAATATGAACCAATATAGGCAATATTTATGCGTTTTTTTGCAGTTTTGTTATGAACAAATCACTGTTTAATTAAAAATTCACAATATGTGATAAATATGTTAAGACTGCCTCAAAACAGAGCAATTTCATAAAAGCGGTGGTCTGACTGGTCGTTCATATTCGCGGATATTAATTTGGAGTTACTGAAATTAAAATGCCAATGAAAAACGCTTTTAAATTCATTCGATCATAACATTACACATTAGCGACATGTATTTTTGTCACAGAACGATTTTCATATAACAAAAATAAAGGAAAATACATTTAAAAAGCCATTATCTGTTCATATGCGAAATTTTCAGTCATATCTGCTGATATGAGTCATGTACGCATTTTAGTCGTACCCTTTGTTGAGGCATGAACGACATCTCTGCTAGAGAATGTTACCAATGCTAATCAGCGAGATATGCCAATTAGAAAATCGACTTTATCTCAATCGGACGTGCTTGGTCTTTTACATAGCTACATTACATGTATTGCACATATCTTAATAAATCTTATACAGAACATTTGTCCTAATGACGACTCGACTGATTTTGAAACTGGGACATGGGGTGAAAAGCTAGGTCACTTGGTCATATTTAAAAAATAGCTTGTGGATAATCTAGATGTAGAAGTGAGGGCAATCTTAATGAATGATGCTCAGAATATTTTTTTTCCGCAGAGTGATACATGTACGTGGTTCCAATCTATTTAAAACTAAGGCTGTCATGAGGCAGGGCAGTATTCCGTATGTTACTGTAGTAAAGCCATTTGAACACTTTAAAAGTCACATTTTAGACCCAATCTTATAAACTTGCTCAGAACGAAAATGTGTTATACATTGTAATATCTTGGATGAGTTTTTAGTATGGTTTAAAAAACAACAAAAACCTTGATGCCTGCTGTTGGGGAAGTTTTCTTTATAAGTCTATTGTGAAACCTTGTGAAAACTACGTTTTGGGACCATTAGTTCCTGAGGATCTCAAGTGTGCAGCTTAGAGCCTTTGGTCCTCAAGCAGGAAAAAAACAACACATAATCATGTATGCTATAAATAAAATTGTTTAAATCACAAGACTGATTTGTGTCCCCTACCGGTTTCACCAGAGGGGACTTATGGTTTGCGCTCTGTGTGTCTGTCTGTCTGTGAGTCTGTCTGTCACACTTTTCTGGATCCTGCAATAACTTTAAAAGTTCTTAATATTTTTCGGCGTGCTGTATTAAGCCAGCTTTTCACCTGACCTGACCTTTGTAAGTGTCCAATAATATTCAAATAAAATTTCCCGCGGCTAGGTACGAATGAATACACTTCATTTATTCCATTGGCTGATTTGAGTATAACGCCAAAACATTGGAAACATATCCGCGTCTTTGTAACACTGTGATACTGCATGAAACAATTTTATCTCTAATGAAAAGGCTCAATAGATAGAACAGTTTTACAATCAATTCTCGACATAAATACAGTTTGTGCGTTCACCTTTTATTTTCAGAGAATTACCAGCGCAAAAGCGTTTATACTAAAGGCTATGTTCTCATATTTAGTACTTACTTCCATATTCATGTCAACATGTTAACATGTAAAAGTATAAAGAGCAGTGGAAGCGAGGCCTCACTTTAATGCATTGCATTTCAACCCGCGAGGTTTCGGGTAAATTCGCGGCCAGTGTGTGAAAGTCAGAGTTTATATACAGTTCATCACCGGAGTTCGCAGCCAGTAAAATAATCGTTATATAATAAAGACTCTATCAGTGAACTAGGTGACCTGGAGTTTTCTTCAGAATAGAAATATGTTAAATGAAGATATTCAGCAATATAATTAAGATATGTCAATAATAGATTATTAATGTGTTTTCTACAATACAATGATAAATATTATTTTAGATTAATTTAACAATAATTATTCCACCATATTGACTATTGTATAAAGCATGAGCGCGATGATTCTCGAAATTGTTAATAATCGAAACATATAGCAATGTCCGACAAACCACTAAAACAGGTTTGTTCGAAGAACGCGCCTATAAATACGGATACTTCTCGCGTGGCCGGTTGACTCATATGTTTTAATTTCACTTCCATTCTTCTTTTGGTTTTCTGTTTTGTATCTAAAGGTTTATGACCAGCAATATGTAATAATGTAAAATAAGCCGCGAAAACTCCGCGTAACATCCCTTACTGCGTGTGATGCAGCTAAGAACTGCACAGAAAAAGACATTCGCTATCATTGATCTCATTCATTGAACTATCAACGCCGTTTATCTTTTTTAAAGATATTTCTTGTTTCATGAAACTTGAAACATGGATAGATGGCAATATGGACATTATGCACGTCATTTAATTTTGTTCCTACGTCAAAAATTCTGGTTGCTATGGCAACAAATAGACTAGAAATACTGCTGAAAATGGTGGTTTTCTGGATCCTGCGATATCTTTAAAAGTTCTTAATATTTTTTCATGAAACTTGCAACATGAATAGATGGCAATATGGACATTATGCACGTCATTTCATTTTGTTGCTACGTCAAAAATTGTGGTTGCTATGGCAACCAAAAAAAATATTCTGAAAATGGTGGAATTTCTGACAATGGTGGAGCCGGTAGGGGACCATATTGCTTGACAATAGCCTTGTTTATTTTGATTTGCTTTAGTTTATTATTTATTAACTTCATTAATTATATGAAAAATATAATATATTATGAAAAATATTGCCAAAATGATGATATATTTTGTATTACATTTATGCTTCAGCAATTGAAACTAATCATGACTAAATGAAAAGGTTGTCCCATAAATGCAGCATTATAAGTGTTCCCATATTAGCATAAATGAGGTGTAACTGAATACATTGTACTTCAGGCATGGTGTGTGAAAAGGCTATTGTACTTGGTAGTTTATTTGCATAAAATGCTTACCAAGTTTATGAAAATTAAAATATGAAACCTAAAGCAATTTTAATTTTGAAAGATAACGTCTTCTCATTTAAGAATATATTATCTTTTATGTTAATGTATGAATATGTAATGATCCCCCGATTTATCTCTTTTGACTTTTTAAAAAGGCATGAAAAAAGTTGTTTGTTTCCACTAACCTTGAGAGTGATCTCAAGTGATGGCATCAATTTGTAAAGTTTTTTGTTTAGTTTTCCAGGTTGAGTTTTTTTATCATGTTTGATAAATTCTCTAAAACAACATTTTATGTTTTGAGTTATATTTGCTACATTTGATCTTATTTGCTAAATTTTACATTAATGAAAATTACCTCAAGAAAAAATTGAAATAGACATTTGAAAGATTTCTATATGTGGTTGCCTAATATTATTACATTGGGAATTGTTACATAAGTTAACAAAAAAAGTTCAGACTACCTACTTACCCTACTCTTTTTTTGGTAATGTTAGTGGAAACAAATGTTTATTTGGTCTAAGCCTTCATTTGCATAATATGCAAATGTAAATAAATAAAAATGTTGAATACATTTGAATATAATTAATGACACACTGTGTGCATGCATATGTATTGCATTTTAAAACTAGTTAATAGTTTGTGCATTTTTCTGTACATTATACTGGACTTACGTATAATTGGTTTGTTGTTTTGGTTTCAGCCTTTGTTTTATACAACTTAACCCTTTACCACTTAGATACATATTTTGACGCATTTGTAGTGCCTTAGAAAGTAAATTTAGTTAAAGACCCTTTTTACTAGATTAAACTTTTTAATGCTTCATTTTCAACCCTTAGATATGAGTGAGCAGCAAACAGCATAAAACCTGAACAGACTGCGAGTTACTCACAGGCTGTTCTGGTTTTATGCTGTTTGCACATAGCCATTTTCACTTTGCTTCTGAGTGGAAAAGAGTTAAGATCTTGATTTTTGTTTTTTTATTCAGAAAGTGTACCTGTTCTAAACTCCTATAAAATACAAATTAATCATAATAAAATGTATTAAAAATTGTTCTCGTTAATCATTATTGTTTGAGTATATACCGCTATATTTGGCTCAGCTCAGTTTACCTTGATTTTCCATAAAAGTATCATGTTTTTCTTAGGAAATATCAGTTTATTAAAGATAATAGTAAAACAAGCGAGATTAAATAAGTTAGAATATATGTCATACATCCATGATTTTGTATACATTTATGTGCAAACTGTAAAGGCAAAGTACTTTGAAAATCTTTTATATATATTAATCTTTCACACTTAAAAAACAAGTCATTGTTTTAAAATTTCACGGGTATGATTTGATTAGCTTTATTTTTGTACTCCCTTTCTGAAATATATTTGTTCCGATAGCGGCCTATTTGTAGCTTATAGAGAATCAAAGATACAGGACTAATAATTGTATAGTTCTTGTTTTGTGATTCCACAGTGTTTATAGAGTTGAAATATATATGCAAAATGCATGATAAGCATGATTTTTAACAAACCAGGGGCCTAATAATTTAAGATTAATTTTGAAAACTAGTGTTAGGACTTTTGTAAATTTAATTATCCCTTGCCATAGGCGGAGGGATATTGTTTTGGCGTTGTCCGTTCTTCCGTCCGTCCATCCTTCACGCCGTCTGTCCTGCACTTTTGTGTCCGGAGCGATATTTTGGAAGTGCTTAGGCGGATTTCATTGAAACTTGGTATGCGTATATATATGGATAAGAGGATGATGCACGCTCAATGGCATTGTACACCATCTGTTAATAACTGAGTTATGGCCATTTGTATCTTGAAAAATGCTTTTTTTTGTGGTCAAATATAACTATAACACTTTTGTGTCCAGAAGCATATTGGCGGGGGATATCAATTCAACTAATTTGCTTTTTGTTTTGTATTGCATATTATTTTATACTTCAACTATTGAAACAATGCAGATTATGGAAATAATTTAATAATAATTAAAGTTTTAAATAATTATTTTTATGGATGTACTGCTTTTTCATGCTATATTTATTACAATAAAAATTTAAAGTTGAGAAACTCAACATTTGCAACTGTAAATTTGTTATCTATCAGATTGTGTTTATTTAGCATTTACAATCTAACATGACTAAACTGACAGTACATAAATTTTTATATACTAAACTATACTAAAACTATGTTTTATAAGTACTACTTTTATACTTCTCAAATCACATACTTTGACTCAAATTCAAGGCAAAAACTCTAATATTCTTTGTAAAAGAATCTTTTATTCAGGGGTATACATGTACATGTAAGTTGATGTCAAGTCAATTACATATACAAATCTGGTTGCATGCCCTCTGTCCCAAGCTCAAAGGATAAGGTCACACATAGAGGTCAACTATCATATATGGGCATGGTGTATCTTGTCCAGAAAGTACTGTAACATCATCTTTCATCTGGAAATTTTAACATAACCTGGAAAAAATTTTCACTGTGTGAGGACATTGTTTCCTGCATGAGACCTGTGACTTTAGCACGAAGGTCAAGGTCACATTTTAAGGTCAGTTCTTAAATACGGTATCTGTTTTCTACAGTTTTGCTGAATGTAACATCAGCATTCATCAGGGCAACAGATCAGATTTCATGTCAATTAGTTTTCACTACAAGCTTTTGGTAACAATTAGTTTTTCCCTCAAAAGTATTTGTCAATTAGTTTTTGACAATTTGATAAAAACCTACATATTTTCTCCTCTGCACCCTTTTGTTTTGGTACTTTTATAGTGCTTGTGATCATTTTCTTTTGAATATTGCATGATTCAGCCTAGCCCATAATGTTTTAACATTACCTTTCATATCAATGTTGCACTTGTGGCGTTTTTCCAAATCATCTTCATCAATCACAAGCTAAGGGAAATGATTAGTCCACATTATTATTTGTTTTTCAGAAACGGAATTCAATTGCTGCAGTGTTTTGCGCCAATATTTAGAAATCTAAGACCACCTGCCTGATTAAAACTGAGAGTATACTCTTCACAATGTCGTTTTTCGGATGGTTTGGGTCGCATAATGAATTGTAAAATATTGGGCGCATGCTGATAATGGAAGTTATCTAGCCTGTCTGCGTTGAGCAGCCAACATTTTCTAGCATTTTTACTATGGAAGCAAATTATTTTTTTAAAGACACCGGCAAAAACCTGTGTCTCTATAAACTTACTATAAATATTATGGCCACACTAATGGTCACAATATACTAATTCAAATAAAATGTGATACAGAGTGAAACAGTACAACTTATACAACTTGGACTAAGAATAGATTGCAATTCATTTTCCCATTTTTATAATCGTTTTATGTATGATTGATTTTTTATTTCAATTCGTTTATGTCAAATACAAATCGTAAAACTGATAAAACAATACTTATCTATTGCCCAGATTCATCAGACAATTATTTTAAATTCTGCAACAGATGTTCACCATAAGGTCATACTCAAAGGTAAATGTTTCAAGTTCGTGCTTGATATAGCTTCTGCAGTCTGTAACTTCATCATTTAAACTGCACTTTGAAAACTAAAATCCTTATGTGTTTACTCTGTTTGAAGAACTTGTTGCAACCAATGCCTGTGCCCTGTGCTCAGTGTGCAATGTCATTCTGTCATTTGTAAATAAAGACAAGAAAGTCATTGATTCAATAGGGTGTTATTAAGCAGTTTCCACAAGTAAAACATGAGGCGTGATAGTATCAGCACATGAATTATTCATTCACAGTAATTAATCACTTTTGTATCTAGACTGAGCTTCCATTAATCATTTACAAGATAACAAACTTTTAATATTATTAATGTTAAGTTAATTACTATGATGTAAGTAAGAATGGTGATTGTTTTCTGCATTTAAGCATAACTTTTAATCAAGCCCAGGAAAGAAGCAATTAAAATTGAGCCGTTTGGCCTTTATTAAAAATGATGTATGCTGTTCTTTTTCTTCAAACAGCATTCATTCTTAACCACTGGGCTGAATTTGAAGACACTAAACAAGAATGTTCCTTGGGTGGTCCTCTATGGAAAGTTTTCAAATCTGTTTCTGTCTGTTTATTAATTAGGTCTTCTTATATGGTCAAAAGGCCTTAATTAACCTCAAGGCCCAGATGTTTACTATTTGGTATGTAGCACGGTATTGTGGTTCTCTACAAAGTTAGTTGAAATAATACCCCTCGGGTCAAAACTATTCTTGCAAAGGTATCATCTTGTCTGAATACTTCAAGCGCATTGCCCTATTTGGCATGTGGTATCCTCATTTTGTCATCTATTATGCTTATGGGGTCAAAACTGGCCTCACAATGAGTGTCATGCCCTTGGGGTCAACAGTGACCTTGACCCTGGGTCATCAGTTAACTGATATAAGAAAATCTTTTAAAATGCTTATGTGCATAACCTTAAAGCATATGGCTTTCATATGTGAAATGAAACATCACCTAGAGGTCCTCTGCAAAGTTTATTCATATCATGCCCTTGGGGTGAAAACTGACAATGTTCCATAGGTCACATTTTAACAACAAGGCACATAGCTTTAATATTTAGTATGTAACATCAGATAGAGATCTTTAAAAAGTTTGCCTCTGGTTCTAAATTTGCCAGGATGCAGTGTTACATGATTAATATAGACTTATTGAGCAAAATAAAATAAAATAAATCATCTTTCTTAAGATGAATTTAACTTCAACATATAGTCTTTGCATACATTTTTGTTTGGCATTTACCGTCAGGCTACCACTTTAGATAGTTTACTAGCCCAAATCAGTTTTAACAAGCACAACCCCAGTCTTGGTTTTTAAGATAATTATATGAGCCTTATTCTGGGACAACTGGCCTTGTGCATTTTCCTAAAGTGTCGTCCCAGAATAACCTGTGATGTCAGCAATTAAAGGAAGTCTCTCCTTACTGAAAATCCAGTTAAGGGGAAAGTGCCATTCCTAATTAGGCTTGGACACAGGTGAACTGGCACAAGACTTAACGCATATACAATATGGCCAGTGTTTTCAGAAAGAGGCTCATATTTCAATTGTTGCAGGAAGAGTGGTGCCACCTTCGTTACTCATGAACCATGAAGGATGGGGACGAGAATGACAGTGTGTCTAAGAACCATACCATTCAAATGCACCAGGTCAGTGCAGTTAAACACTTGGTATTTATTCTCCTTGATAACTCTGTGCTAAACTAAACAATACATGCATGACATACTATAGGAATACAATTTTAAAAACTGACCATTTATAAAAAAATCTATTTAATCCTTTAACCTAGTAATTAATTGAGCAAAACTGCATTATTGACTGTTTTCTTCTGATAATTTAAGTATCAAGCCTTCAGTAAATAATGCACACAAAAGTTAACAAATTCAAACCAACTGAAAAGTGTCTCCAATTCAGACAAACCTAAATACTTAAATGAAAATGTTAACATCATATTCCTCCCAATGATTCAGTGTAACTCTGCATTCACCATTGACTTAAAATAGGCAAATAAGGCTTAATAAATGTCTATTTAGCATTTACTGAATACATAAAATACATTACCACACAATATAAAAAATCATATAACTTATGACCTTATGAGGTAAATTTGGTGAATGAACATTTTGAGCAGTTGACTGCCATTGAACTAAGTGCTTTCATTGTCAATACTAAGAAGGGTGAGGTTTCCAGGGCTATACTTGGCTCAAAATTTTCTTTTGCCAAATGTGTCCTTTAAGTCAGATTCTTATTATTTTTGATATTTTATGTGTGATTTTGGAAAAAAACTTGTAGCAAAATGGAAATTTTGAAAGCCAAATTGTCATATTCTTAGCAATAATCAGGTAAATGGCAGAGTAAGCCCTGAGGTTTCAGGATGTTGTATGTTTGTTTTCTGCTCTACAGATTCCTGCTATGAGCCATGCAGGGGCGGCGGGGGGTCAGCAGGGCGGGCTGCAGACTCTGACCCTGGGGCAGTTACAGAGCCCGGGCTTGCAGCAGGGCCTGGTCTTCCAGAGCCTGTATGGGCAGACAGCACTGCCTGTTGTGAGTCAACTACACATCTATATGAGCCTTGCCATGGCAATATGGGGCTAAATGCTAAGGCATAAAGTGTCATACACAATTAGCCTGCACAGTGATTATCAGGGACGACACTTTCAGCTTCTAGGGATTTTTTTGTTTAAAGGATGTCTATTCTAATGAAAATCTATTTTAGGGAAAAAGTTTCTTTCCTGATTAGCCTGTGCGTATTTCACAGGCTAATCTGGGATGAAACTAAATGCACATGCATTTAACCCAGTTTTCCCAGAGCCAGACTCACATGCTAGTCATCAGCCCCCTGGTAGATTTTGATCAGGGCTTGCACATTTTTTTAGTTTAATAAAGCCTGGCTTGTAGCATTTTTTTGGTCTTTAGTAATAAAGGAATTCATTTTACATGTTTAAACTTATAATTTCAGTGACTTATAACAGCCAATCAAAGTCATTATTTAAAAAAAACAGCTGCTTGGCATGTGACCTATAATATTACAGTCAATGCTGGGGTCTCCCTTAATAATGGCTTATATATAAATATAGTAATAGTAATTGCTTGTAAGTTTGCTTTGGTTTCATCGTAGGGGAGTTAAGGTTTAGTCCGGTCCCCCTGCTTGTCTTTGTAAGGACCACTATCTTTTATTTTTCAGAAAAAAATTGTGGTTTCTATGGTTTCAGAAATATGTAAAAATGTCAGAAAAATATTAATCATGCAATTAACTAAAAAAGTATTGAATAATGGTTGATAGATAGAGATACGTTTTATACCCCCGCAAAGGAAGTTTGTTGGCATATTGGAAGTGTCCTGTCGGTCAGTTGATCTGTCATGATTCTCATGTTTACATAGTGGCGTGAACATGTCACTCAGTTTTATGAGTATCAATATAACACTTAAAGATATCTTGTTTATATTATTTCAAAACACATTTACATTTATTTTGTTTATGCTATTTAGAAGTACAAGACATAATTTGTGTCATATTAACTAATTACAATAATGGATTATTCAATTCAATTTAATTTATAAGATAAATAATCATGCATTCAAAGTTCCTGGCATTTTGTAGCCATTTTCTATTGTTCATGTTTTGATCATGCTGCATTGTGGGTATTGCTGTTGAACCCTACTGTGCTGTATCCCTTGACAGCAGATACCGGTGTCAAGTCCACTGGGTAACCTCCAGCTGTCAACAGCAGACTTACAGCAACTTCAGCAGCAAATTCAAATGCAACTCCAGCAGCAGCAGCTTCAGCAGTTACAGCAACAGCAGCAACAACTGCAACAACAATCACAAGCTACAACACTGGCTACTCTGCAACAGGTTTGTATCTATTTCAGCCAGCATTATTTGGTCATATTTATAATAATATTTGACATCATGAATTGTTATTTTTCCTTTGTAGGACCAATATTTTGTGATCACCTTTTGCCTGTCGTCCATAGTCTGTAGTGCGTTGTGCTTTGTTATTATTTGCCTTATTAACACTATAGAGGCCACATTTATTGTCCGATCTTTATGAAACTTGGTCAGAAGATTTGTTCCAATGATATCTTAGACGATTGGAAAATGGCTCCACTTGGTTAAAAAACATTACCTCCAGGGGGTGGGGCATTTTTCCTTATATGGCTTTAGTAAAACCTTGTTAACCCTCTTGATGCCACATTAATTGTCGGATCTTTATGAAACTTGGTCAGAAGATTTTTTTTGCAATTATTTTCTTACAGCAGTAATAAATTGATGTTAAGTTAGAGAACAATATATATACTCTCATTTTGTTATGCATAGTTTTAGCAGGATTCAAAATTCCATTCAGTTAAATAATTCCTATTTTGCCCATGAGCCATGCTAGCAAATACAAAATGCAAATGTGGTTGATATCAAGTTGAATGCTATTTAACATAGGCTATTTAACATAGGCTCATTTTTAGCTCACCTGAGCACAATGTGCTCATTGTGAGCTTTTGGGATCGCCTATTGTCAGCCGTCCGTTGTGCAGCGTCAACATTTGCCTTGTTAACACTCTAGAAGCCACATTTATTGTCCAATCTTCGTGAAATTTGGTCAGAATATTGTTCTAATTGATATCTTGGTTGAGTTCGAAAATGGTTACGTTTGCTTGAAAAACATGGCTGCCAAGGGGTGGGGCATTTTTCCTTATATGGCTATACATGTATATGGCTATAGTAAAACCTTGTTAACACTCTAGAGGCCACATTTATTGTTCAATCTTCATGAAACTTGGTAAGAAGATTCATCCCAATAATATGTTGAACAAGTTAAAAAATGATGCCAGTTGGTTGAAAAACATGGCCTCCAGCGTGTGGGGTATTTTTCCTTATATGGCTATAGTTAAACCTTGTTAACACTCTAGAGGCCACATTTATTTTCCGATCTACATGGAACTTGGTCAGAAAATTTGTCCCAATGATATCTTGGATGAGTTCGAAAATGGTTTAGTTGCTTTAAAAACATTGCCACCAGGGGGCGGGGCATTTTTCCTTATATGGCTATATATGGCTTTAGTAAAACCTTGTTAACTCTCTAGAGGCCACATTTATTGTCCAATCTTCATGAAATTTGGTCAGAAGATTGGTGTCGATGATATCTTGGATGAGTTTGAAAATGGTTATGTTTGCTTGAAAAACATGGCTGCCAAGGGGCGGGGCATTTTTCCTAACATGGCTATAGTAAAATCTTGTTAACACTCTAGAGGCCACATTTTTTTGTCTGATCTTCATGAAACTTTTTCAGGAGATTTATCCCAATAATATCTTGGACGAGTTCAAAAATGATGCCGGTTGGTTGAAAAACATGGCCGCCAGGGGGCGGGGCATTTTTCCTTATATGGCTATTGTAAAACCTTGTTAACACTCTAGAAGACACATTTATTTTCCAATCTTCATGAAACTTGATCAGAAGATTTGTCCCAATGATATCTTGGATGAGTTCGAAAATGGTTTTGATTGATTTAAAAAAGGGCCACCAGGGGGTGGGGCATTTTTCCTAATATGGCTATATATTGCTTTAGCAAAACCTTATTAACTTTCTAGAGGCCACATTAATTGTCTGATCATCATGAAACTTGGTCAGACAATTTGTCCCAATGATATCTTGGATGAGTTGGAAAATGGTTCCGGTTGGTGGAAAAACATGGCCGCCAAGGGGGCGTGGCATTTTGTCTTATATAGATATAGTAAAACCTTGTTAACACTATAGAAGCCATATTTATTGTCAGATCATCATGAAACTTGGTCAGAAGATTTGTCCCAATGATATCTTGGACAATTTTGAAAATGGTTCCAGTTGCTTGAAAAACATGGCCACCAGTGGGCAGGACATTTTTCCTTATATGGACTCATGAATCTTCATGAAACTTTGTCAGAATATTTGTTTAAATGATATTTTAGATGTGTATGAAAATGGTTCTGGTCTGTTGAAAAACGTTGCTGCCAGGGTGTTCACTAGTCATGAAAGTTGGTAAGAACATTTTGTTCTAATGACATCTTGGGCTGCACAGAACAGATCAGTTCCTTTGAATCTCAGGTGAGCGACTTTGGGCCTTTCAAGTCATCTTGTTAATCCAATTGGAGCATGAATCTTGCTATAAGACTAATGTACAACGAAACTGTGTCCGTTTCATGTGTATTTCCCCTATCGTTTTTAGTTATCGCTTTTTAATCTGATTGTTGTTTTTACTGAAATGAGTCATAATAGTCAATAAAACGTGAACAAAATAACTGTGGTCATCATATGTCACACAGATGCTTTCCATTGACAAAGTTTTCACGAACAATCTGTGTACAACAAGCAGGAACCGTCTTTCCCTTGACACATATGACAGCTTTAATACTGCTGTGCCTCAACAGCTCAGTGAACAACAAAACAGAAGATTTTTCTAATACATGAGAGATATTTTGACAACAGAAACAACAAGTTATTGATTGTGTTTGTTCTTCATTAGATTTTGTTCTTTATACCAACTTATGTAGAAAATGGTCATTTTGGCATGCGTGTAAATGATTATTTATTGGGTATGTGGAATTAAGTACCAAGTACTTAATAAGACACAAAATCACGAATTTCAATATGCACATTTCCAGATAGTAGGATTTCATGACTTTGATTTCCCAATTTAAGGATGTTACGTGCTTCTTTGTCCCAATCGGACCGTTATTGTCGCTATTAGTATATGTTATTATGCCCTTTTAGACTTCAAGGGACCCTTGTTATTAATGTGTATAAAAATAAAAGTTTCTCCATTTTAAACATGCTTTACAATTTTGATCGAGCTGTCCTTCTGGTAAGGAACCCTTGGTTTTCATGTTCTCTTTTCAAAAATTCTTTCTCCATGTAAACATGCTTTACGATGTTAACTAAGCTGGCCCCCTGGTCCCTGCAGGCCCTACAGAGCCAGATGCAGCCAGTGAGTACACTCCAGACAGGTCAGCTGACCTCTATGCCCGGCATGCAGCAGATTGTGCTCATCAGCCCTTCCCAGCTCACCAGCCTGGCCGGACTGCAAGGCCTGCAACCGCAGCTGATGATACAGGCACCGGGAACCAACCTGGTACTAGTTAAGTTTATTACAAGTCATAGGAAGTATCAATGTTCTTAATATGTTCAACTGAAAATGTATTTGTTTGTATTACATGTATTAATATTTGCCTAAACATTTGCAAATTTATTGAATAATTAATTGCTTTGATTTGAGATTTAAATGAATTTAAGTATATAAACTATTTAGCATTTGAGAGCTAAAACATATTCAGATGTCTGTCAAATAAAAAAATCATGCAAAATACATTTTTAATTTGTAAATGGCCATTTTTTCAAGCTCAAGGTCAATATTTCAGGGCGGGTTCCTAATCCCAGGTCTCACAGCGGCCATACCAGCGATATCAATCGCCCAGCCCCTCACCCCCATCAAGCCTGACACCATGACCACCCTATCCCTGAGCCAGGCCACACACCAGCAGTTGCCTACGACAACCGCCAGCCAGCAAAAACCATTGACCTTGACCCGGATGGATTCGGTTGGAAACTCTGATAGCATGTCGATCAACGCGGATATCAGCACTTCTGGACTCGCCTCTCTGTTACCAGTAAGGATTCTTTATAAACGTTTATTAGGTATGATTGTCTTATACCTTTCTCACCTAAAAGCAATATGAAAATGGCTATGTGCAAACAGCATAAAACAATAACAGCCAGTAAGTAACTCACAGTCTGTTCACGTTTTATGCTGTTTGCATCAGTATCTAAGGGTTGGAAATGAAGCCATTAAAAGTTTAATCTAGGAAGAAAGGCCTTTAATTAAATTTAACTTTCAAAGGGACTTTAAATGCATCAAAATACGTTTCTAAGTGGTAAAGGGTTACAAAATTCTTGCATTATTTGGCTAAGTGAAGGTTGAACAGCAAATGCTATAAGTTTTCTTCTATTTCAATTATAACATGGGAGTTTTGTTCTTTTTCACTTAACTTGTTTTTATTTTATTTGCAATGTGATTTTTATGCCCCCGGATCGAAAGATCGGGGGCATATTGTTTTTGGCCTGTCTGTCTGTATTTCATTCATTGTGTGTGTCCCAAAACTTTAACCTTGGTTAATGTTTGGTCATAACTTTTTGAATATTGAAGATAGCAACTTGATATTTGGCATGCATGTGTATCTCATGGAGCTGCACATTTTGAGTGGTGAAAGGTCAAGGTCATCCATCAGGGTCAAGAGTAAAAATATACAATCCAAGGGAAGTAATAAGCTTTAAAAGGGAGATAATTTCTTAACCTGCCAAATGATATATTGAAATTTTATTTCAAAGCGGCGCAAAAGGGGGCATTGTGTTTCTGACAAACACATTTCTTGTTTTCTTAACTTTTGCTCCATTTGGTAAAATATTGTACATACAACATAAATATTCAAAGAAATAATGCGAACAAAGGTTTATCTAAATTTTAAATTAATTTGATACATGACATGACAGTCAGAATTCTTCATCTTTAACAAAGCATACACAGAAAATAGGTTAAACCCATTGATTGTGTTATGTAAATTATTGTCAATAATTGCTTATCTGGGACAAAACTTGAGGCCATGCATTAAGCCCAGTTTGCCCAGACTGAGGTTCAAATGGAATATGGCTGCCAGTGTTTCACTGATCTATCACTAATAATCAGTGCCTAAAAAATGATCATTTTTTCCTGCAGGAAGAAAATATTGACCTTGAGGAGCTTGAGCAGTTTGCAAAGTCCTTCAAACGGAGGAGAATAGAGCTAGGTAATGACACATCTTATCTATAGATATGAATAACAGGAGAATAGAGCTAGGTAATGACACATCTTATCTATAGATATGAATAACAGGAGAATAGAGCTAGGTAATGACGCATCTTATCTATAGATATGAATAACACATTGATTTTAATCTAAAACTTTAATTTAATGTTGTTGGTATTTTATTGTACGCATGGTATTTGAAGTGGGTACATATAATTTAAATATCAATATTTCATTTCTTTATACTTTAACGACCCAAGTTTGAGGACAAATATGAAAAACGAAAGTTAAAAAGGAAATATTGACTATAAGGTTAGTGTTGAATACAGATCCAATGCTGAAATAAAGCTAAGTTTACTTATTTGGGATTTATTTAAAAAATCCACGTCAGATGATAGGAATAAATAATAGCTACCTTTATAACTATTCAAATGTATGATAAATTTATCCAAACAATATATATATAGTTGTACTTGTTGACAAAACAGTAGTGTCAAATCACTTGGTAAGGTTTTCTACTCATAAACTTAATTTTTTTTATTTGGTAAAACTCTTATATTGTGTGTGATATAGGTTCATCTGAACATTTATTCTAATTTGTTAATGATCAATGCTGTATCTACTTAAATTCTCTTTTATACCAAAAATTAAGAGAACGTGAATAAGCTTTTTAAATGGAGGCTTAGGGATATCTAAATATTAGAGACTAATCATTACTGGGGAACTAGACAGTTTTAGTGTATCTATTGTTGGGTGCAATACAGTTGTGAAAACAGCTTGTGTTTCGTGTATGTGCTATTGATCTATTAATCATTGACAGCTTTGACAAGTTTTACGATACATGTTTCAAGTTATTGTTATTTGTAGACAATATTAATTTAAATATTGTCTGCTAAAATGTAAATAAAATTGTATATCGTGTGTGTTTTGGCAGTTTAGGTTTTCATTTAAAAAGAACAGGAACATATTGAAATAGCCTTGTTTAAATCTTGCCCCCTCAGGTAAAAACAGTATCATAGGGTTTGAAATGCAGCCATTATAACTTGAATGTAGTAATGTAGCAAGAGAGGATTTAGATTCAACCTACCTGTTGAATTCTTGTTTGAGTGGTAAAGCATTAAGTTTATTTTTCCGCTCTGATTTCTAGGATTCACACAAGGAGATGTGGGCCTTGCCATGGGTAAACTGTATGGGAATGACTTCAGCCAGACGACAATCTCTCGCTTTGAGGCACTGAACCTGAGCTTTAAGAACATGTGCAAACTAAAACCGTTGTTGAGCAAGTGGCTGGATGACGCCATTCAGGTCACAGCAAATAATAATGCTGACGGTGACGGGGATGAGGGTTCTATGACGCCAGAGTCCATCTCTAGGCGACGGAAGAAGCGTACCAGCATTGAGACAACGCTACGTGTGACGCTGGAGAAGAGTTTTATGAGCAATCCTAAACCTACTGGAGAGGAAATTGCCAATTTGGCTGACAGTCTAAACATGGAAAAGGAGGTTATACGTGTGTGGTTCTGTAACCGACGGCAGAAAGAAAAACGTATTAATCCTTCCACCTCTTATTCCACGTTGCAGATGATGAATCAGACATTTAGCGTTGTTGCTAACCCATCCCATACTACATCTGCAAGCCATGGGGTCAACGCAAACTCAGATCATCAGACGTCCACTGCGACCAGTGTCGGTGATCTTATTACAAACGCTACTATGACAAACGCTCAGGGAAAAACGTTGCCAATTTCGCTTTATTGTAACAGCAATAATACAATCACTATAACCCCATCAAACCTTTCAAATGTTCTCACAGTTTTACCTGTGAATTCAGAAGACAAAATGAATCACCACACATCACATAGTGGACAGAATTTAATTGTGCATGCTGTTGTCAACAAGTCATAGTAATGAACAATTTATTTCTTATAACAGAAATGTGCTATTGTAAGATTTGTGATGGTTTTTTAATTAGGTCACACACAATTATAAAATGTTTTTTTTAGTATATACTTCAAGTCGGTAGAATTTTGTGAATGTTTTTTACTGCTTACATTAACAAAATTTACCTGTGCTTTTGCTGATGAGTTAATTATTAATATCACATGTTCCCACATTGTTATAATTTCTGTAGACTTAGCCCCTAAGTCACAATTTTCTTGTTTATAGCACGTTTTTCCAGCAATACTAATTAAAGTTTTATGCACATATTTAATCAATGTATGATCTCTGCCAGTTTTAAATCTTTCAAGTTTTCACCGCTATTCTTTACCAATAAATTTACATCAGGCATGTTTTACATGTTGTGCTCAATAAGTATGAACTAGGTGAATACTTAAAGCAAAGAGCAATGAATGCAAAAACGATACAATAATTGTATTGACAATTAACATCTGGAGTATGGATGACCTGCATGGCTGTATACCCTTATACAAAGTAATACTATAAGTTTTTGTCTGATTATGTCTTGTTATTTTATGTTAGTTATACGTTTGAGAAGTTATTTGTTTTATTGATGATGTATACATTCTGAAAAGAACAAAGCATTGCTCAGTTGTCTTTTAATTGAGTTATCATTAATATATATTATAAACCAATAACAAACACAAAGTTCACATTTTTACATTACACATGCAGTGCAAATACAGATGATTACCATGTGTTCAAGCCATTGACAACAATTTTGTGCATTATTTCGAGATTTTATTATTTAGTTTTATGCACATTTTGATCAATGTTAATGTGCATATTTCTTAAGTTTTTACTCCTATTAATTTACATCTATCAATTAATGAATCTTTTAATGGTATTTGTTTTGTTTGATTATGCACTAGGGTTCTTCAATATGGCTCTCATCTGTACGTATCTTGTTTGTCAGGTATGTGGGTAGCGTAGAATACGATGTGTAGTTGGTTAGATACCCAATCATGCTTACTCAAAGTTTCAGTGCCAACGCAACTCTCTTGTTACACATTTCAAAATCCATATTTCATTATTTCCATTGAGTAGCGTTCTGAGAAAACTGGGCTTAATGCATGTGTATAAAGTGTCGTCCCAGATTAGCCTGTGCAGTCCGCGCAGGCTAATCAGGGACAACTCTGCTTAAACTAGATTTTTGGTAAAAAGGGACTTCCTTTAAACGAAAAGTATCATTAAAGCGGAAATGTCGTCCCTGATTAGCCTGTGCGGACTGCACAGGCTAATCTTGTACGACACTTTACGCACATGCATTTTGCCCAATTTTCACAGAACAAGACACATTTCATTATTTTCATTTATTACCTATTTACATACATATTTTACACTCTCACTTTCATGATTAACCCCTTATTTCATAGTTCCATATTTTACAATACATTGTACATCCAATTGTAACCACTGCATCCTAAGTTTTATGTTTCACAATAAATCAATTTCTTTCATTATTTTTTATACCGTATTGATCACATTCACCTGGTTACATATTTCACAGTAATTTTCACCCTTATTTTATTCACATAAATATTGTTATGCATTAGAATACATTTGGGTATTACCACGATGGCAGCTAAATTGTACAGACAAAACGTAGTTTTATGAATTTTTGAATCTTTGGATTTATAATACCTGCTATGTAGTGTTGACTCGTATCCTTGCAAAGCCTGTATAAGTGTGTTTTTTAACCCATTCCCTCTTAGATACCTATTTTGACGCATTACTATTTCCTTAGAAAGTTATATTCAATTTTAGAACATTCTTACTAGATTAAAATTTCAAAGTGTCCAAACCTTAGATACTGATGAGCAGCAAACAGCATAAAACATTAACAGACTGCGAGTTACTTGCAGGCTGTTCTAGTTTTATGCTGTGTGCACATAGCCATTTTCGCTTTGCTTCTGAGTGGGAAAGGGTTAAATAAATACTTTAAGTATCTATTTGTGTCCAGATTTCTTTGGTATCACTGATGTTACCGTAATTAGTTGTGATGTTTAATTTTTATGGTAGCAAATGGGCAAGCTACTTAGTTTTCAGTTGTATATCCAGGGCGTGTTCAACCATACCATAGCTAATATGCATCTTAAAACAAGTGAAACTTTACTAACTACTTTCCAATTAGTTAATATAATGCTTTCAAAACATTCCTGTTGAATGCAAGTTTGAGCCGCACTTGGGAAAACCAGGTTTAATGCCAGTGTATTAAGTGTTGTTCTAGATTAGCCAGTGATATCGTCCCAGATTAGTCAGTGCTATCTGTGTTTATGGAATTTCGTGTTTAAACCACGTCCCTACTAAAGGATAATCCAGTGTGGTATGTGTCATCCCTGGCTGTTGAGATCACACAGGCTAATCTGGGACGACACTTTCAGCTTTTATGTCATTTTTCGTTTAAATGAAGTCTCTTCTTAGCAAAAATCCAATTTAGGCGGAAAGTGTCAGCCCTGATTAGCCTGTGCAGACTGCACAGGCTAATGTGAGACGACACTTAACGCACATGCAATATGCCCATTTTTCTCAGAACGCGACTCATATTGTAAGAGCTTTGTTGTTGCAGTTTTTCCATTCATACATGAAATACATGGTGTGTTGTATTGACTTCTTTTTTGTAGAGTTTGTAACACTTTTGAATTCTTTAGAAAAAATATTATATTTTCACTATTTGCCTGCTAGGTAATCTTGTTTAAGGTTTACTGAATGGTAAATGTATCGTTATTGTCTAAACATTAATATTAATGTGGCATTGAAACATTAAAGGAACTCAACACCCCATGTGTAACCAACCACTGACTTTAATTGTGCTACAACTTTTAAAGATGCATTTCAGCTGTGTTACCACAATTATTTTTCTCAGTATTTTGTGATGAACACATGAGGAGAAGTCAATATCTTAAGTTGGAATCTTGACATTCTTAACATGAAAGGAAATCAAACATTTTTGTATTCCTTGCAACCTAAATCAAGAAAATAAGGACTCTGTCCATTTTAAGTGTTACCAGGTAATGGTTTTATGGAGTATATGTACAAGTGTTGAAGTGCTGATGAGTGTTATGCATTTAGTTATTTGATCCAGTTAGTCATTCATAACCATCTCAGTGCCTCTTATATGGAAGGTTGTGAACAATAAAATAAACATGTTCATCAAAACTCTTGTGTTGTGATCTGTTGATTAAAACAAGAGGACCAGAAAGGCCCAAAGTCACTCACCTGAGATAACAAGATATTATTGGGACAAATCTTCTGACCAAGTTTCACGAAGATCGGAAAATAAATGTGGGCTCTAGAGTGTTAACAAGGTTTAACTATAGCCAAATAAGGAAAAATGCACCACCCCCTGGCAGCCATGTTTTTTAACCAACTGGCATCATTTTTGAACTCATCCAAGATATTATCGGGATGAATCTTCTGACCAAGTTTCATGAAGATCGGACAGTAAATGTGGCCTCTAGAGTGTTATCAAGATTTTACTATAGCCATATAAGGAAAAATACCCCGCCCCTTGGAAGCCATTTTTTTTAGCTAACATAATTATTTTCGAACTCATCCAAGATATCATTGAGACCCATCTTCTGACCAAATTTCATGAAGATTGGACATTAAATGTGGCCTCTAGAGTGTTAACAAGGTTTTACTATAGCCATATATAGCCATATAAGGAAAAATGCCCCGCCCCTGGTGGCCATGGTTTTAAAGCAACCAAAACCATTTTCAAACTCATCCAAGATATCATTGGGACAAATCTTCTGACCAAGTTTCATGATGATCCGAAAATAAATGTGACCTCTAGAGTGTTAACAAGGTTTTACTATAGCCATATAAGGAAAATAGCCCCGCCCCTGTGGTGGCCATGTTTTTCAACCAATCGGCATCATTTTTGAACCCGTCCAAGATATTATTGGGATGAATCTTCTGACCGAGTTTTATGAAGATCAGACTATAAATGTGGCCTCAAGAGTGTTAACAAGATTCTACTATAGCCTTATATAGCAATATAAGGAAAAATGCCCCGCCCCTTGGCGGCCATGTTATACAAGCAAACGTAACCATTTTCGAACTCATCCAAGATATCATTAAGACAAATCTTCTGACCAAATTTCATTAAGATTGGACAATAAATGTGGCCTGTAGAGTGTTAACAAGGTTTTACTATAGCCATATAAGGAAAAATGCCCTGTCCCCTGGCGACCATGTTTTTCAACCAATCGCATCATTTTCGAACTTGTCCAAGATATTATTGGGATTATTCTTCTGACCAAGATTCATTAAGATTGGACAATAAATGTGGCCTCTAGAGTGTTAACAAGATTTTTACGATAGCCATAAATAGCCATATAAGGAAAAATGCCCTGCCCCTTGGCAGCCATGTTTCACAAGCAAAGATTACCATTTTCTAACTCATCCAAGATATCAATAAGACAATTCTTCTGACCATATTTCATGAACATTGAACAATAAATGTGGCCTCTAGAGTGTTAACAAGGTTTTACTATAGTCATATAAGGAAAAATGCCCCGCCCCCTGGCGGCCATGTTTTTCAACCATCCAGCATCATTTTCGAACTCGTCCAAGATATTATTGGGATGAATCTTCTGACCAAGTTTCATGAAGATCAGAAATAAATGTGGCCTCTAGAGTGTCAACAAGATTTTACTATAGCCATATTTAGCCATATAAGGAAAAATGCCCCGCCCCTTGGCAGCCATGTTTTTCAAGCAAACGTAACCATTTTCAAACTCATCCAAGATATCATTGAAACCAATCTTCTGACCAAATTTCATGAAGATTGGACAATAAATATGGCCTCTAGAGAGTGAACAAGGCAAATGTTGATGTCGCACGATGGACAACGCACGACGGACAACGCACGACGGACAAAAGGCGATCAGAAAAGATCACCATGAGCACGTTGTGCTCAGGTGAGCTAAAAAAAGTGAAAATTAAATGCAGAATACGGCAGACATTATCTTGTTATCTTTTTAATTCAGGTTTCCATTATTAATTCATTACAGTGACAGTAAACAAGGCATTTATTTTTTCATTTTTAATCAGCAACTTAAAATGATTTGGAGTTCTGATTCAAAGGAATTAACCTTGCAGAACTTTGCCTGTGTGGTTAATTAAATAGCATTGCCACCAGAATGACAGTGTTGTTTCTTATTTGTTGAAAAACAATGGTTATAGGATAATCATGATGATTATAAAATATGACCAATAATTTTGCATTTGAAACTATATTTTATTTCATGTCCTGTGATTGCAAACTCTTTTCTATGCTATTTGTCTCAATACTTAGCAACATAATTGTGTTCCCATCTACAATAAAATAAGCAAGAACTTCATAATGAACCATGTTCATTCAAAGTCAACGTTTAAAAGTAGTTCTCTGGTCCCTATTTTTTTAATATTTCCATCATTATAATAAACCTGTTTATGTGACCTTCTTAATGTTACTAAAATAAAACTGTCAAATGTGAACTTTTTAAATAAGAGTTACGAAAATAAAACTTTTTATGTGAACTTCTTAAATGAGAATGACTAAAATAAACCTGTTAAATTTGAACAAAAATTAGAATTACTACAATTCACAAATGTATATATGTTCAGTGTGATCTTAAATTAGATTGACTAAAATACACTTGTTTAATGTTCACCTAAATTAGAATGACTAAAATATATCGGTTGAATGTGACCTTAAATTTGAATTATCAGTATTAAGAAGGTTAAAGCCAATGTTAAAGCCTTATATGTCTATTGTGAATTAAAAGGAGCAGTATTCTTTGGCACACAATTTTTTTCATACATAAGTAGCAATGACTTGTGTGGTTTTTAACAGTGGACATTATAAACATTATCAAGAGCTTGGAGGAAATACCAGGATTATTTATTTACAGGAGCATATCTAAGCAACTGACAAAACTGTCAATTTCTATCGATAAAGAAATGTCTTCCGGCTTGTTCTGACCACATAAAAAAAAATGCTTTTTGAATGTATCAGGGTATACATATGTATTAATATATTCACTATATGAGTCATGCTCTGAGAAGTGGGCTGTTAATGTACATGTGTAAAGTGTTATCCCAGATAAGCCCGTGCAGTTTGCACAGGCTAATCAGGGATGACACTTTCACTTTTATGATTTTTTTAATATAAAGAAAGTCACTTCCTAGCAAAAATCCAGTTTATGTGGAAAGTGTCATTCCTGATAAGCCTGTGCAAACTTCACAGGCTTATCTGGGACGACACTTTACGCACATGCATTAAACCCGCTATACAGTGCACTGCTGATATATTTCGTGCTAATTTTCCCATAAAATGATATCTTTTGACCGGAATGCTTTACAACAACCAGACATATGCCTGTCAATATATTTAAATTTACCATTCTATATGATCTCAACAGAGATTGACACAAAATTCCTGTTATATCAAGTTTAGGCAGATTTTGCAGTTGACCATTCAACCTCTAGAAATTGATCACATCAATTTTTAAGAACATTTATTTATATCATGTAAATCATATCATGTAAATCACATATGCACTTAATAAATCAATCTGTTTTTGTCTTTTATTCCCTCAAAAAACAACCACTATAAAAGTACACATTCAACTCATTATATTGATTTAAACAAGTTGTATAAATGTAGTACAAATACACATTAATCTTATACAGATACACTAGCTAAGAAAATATTGCAACACAATTAATGATGCAATTATGAGCAAACTAAACTGATATAAGAATAACAGTAAGAGACTTTGACAAAAACTATCATCCAATTAAAAAAACTTGGCTGAATATCATATCACTTTAAAGGATGCTTAAATTAAGCACTTAACATGAACAGAACACACATTTACAAGCTATAAACTCATTACCAAGATGAAATGTTGGTGACATACATGTATCCAAGAGAATTTGACACTTCCACTACAATACAGTCTGGAATATCCACAATACGTGAGCAGACATCATACATGTGTTTTCACACACATACACAAAGCAAAATTCAGCAACACAAATTGTATGTAACAATCAATTGCAAAATGTAAATGTTCATTTACCCGATTTTTTAGAATTAAAACAAAGGTTAAAAACTTATCATCACACAAAATGTTCTTTAGGTCAAACCAAAAATATGACATGTCTTATAATCCTTACAGGACTTAAGCCATTTTTTTAACCCTTAGATACGCATTTTGACGTAGTCCCTTAGAAAGTTACATTTAATTAAATACATTTCTTACTAATACGTACAAATACATATCTATGTGGTAAAGTTTTTTAAGGATCATGGGAATAGATGAGGTTGATTGTGTTACTAGGATAATTAAACCCCCACAAACGAAGTTTATTCGTGTGTTGGAGTAATATTGGTCACATACACATATACAGTTAGTTGTCTTATTAGAACAAATCAAACATTGATCCAAACAGATGATTACATTACATACCATATATAACATCATACCCAAACAAACAATTCATACATGTTAGTAGGCATTGATCCAGGCTGGAAAGCTGTTAATTGGACCCACATTCCTGTATATAAGTATTTTTCTCCCCAAAAAGACATTTATTAATTTTTTTTTACATGTATACCAATGAGTCTTTCTTAATATATTTTTTTTAATTAACATAGGTGAATATCCGCTGAAATTAAACTTCAGTCCCTTGTAAAATAAACGCATGTTATAGAATATTCTTCATTCTCATACCCCCAAGTCCAAAGAATTGATTTGTGAGTCTTTCATGCTCTTTTTTTCTTTAAAATAATGGGTAATCTATGGTTTGATGTTAAAAATACTTCAAATGAAGATCATTCAGCCATGGCAATTTGTTCACTATAGAATATTATAAATATAAACAAGATATACAACATATCATGTCCTTTAGTGTCATGCCAGCTTAACCAGCGCAGGCCACACAAGCTAATCAGGGAAGACACTTTCCAAATTTATGTTTTTTTCGTTTATATGAAGTCTTCTTTAAAAGAAAATCCAGTTAAGCTGGAAAGTGTTGTCTGTGATTATCCTGTCAGGCAAATCAGGGGCTACACTCTATGTACATGCATTACGCCCAGTTATCCCAGAACACGGCTCATCTGATTTGTTGACCCGCCCAGTATGTCAACAGTGAATAGGCCACACTGCTGCACCACACTACAAGTATTCCACTCTAGATATTTCGTTATATACCATAGTACACACAATCACAATAATTGAATATGGGTCTGTTTGGACTACATGGGTGAGAAGTCTTTGGGCAGAGGTATGCCGAGCATTTCTGCTGCTTTCAACTGAGCCTTGGCAGCATGGAGCAATGAGAAGAGATGGGATAGCTCGGCCTCTGTACGACACAGCTCTATGGCCACCTCAAAATGCCGCATCGCACCTACCATGTCTCCCCTGTAAACACATATATGCTTACATTGAAATATTTGCTAAACACTGCAGTGTCCTGAGCAAGCTGCATTGTCAAGTTCCTGATGAACTGTTGTTGTGCCTAGTTGAACTGTCTATAGTTCAGTCTAACTGCCCAATGACCAGTAAGTAGATTAGGACTTATAACATGACCTACCCTCCAGGAGTAATCAAAGGTAATGCTCAATTTTGTTTATTACACGGGTGTTATTACACTAGTTATATAACTGATATTACGTCATTTTTGTGACGAAATGACGTCATTATTCAAGCAAGTTTCTTGAGTTAAACTCTTTTATAATGTGAATAAACGGTGAAAAAAACATAAAATAAAAAGAAAATTTGTTGGTCATGTTATTAATAGAATCTTAGATTCGTGGTCATTTTGTATTGAATTTATTAAACACGTCATCTAAATAAAGATAAAAACTCGGCAAGCCTCGTTTTTATCTTAATTTAGATGACTCGTTTAATAAATTCAATATACAACAACCACTCATGCAAGATCCTATATTTATTTTTAAAGACCTCTGTCTAGTCAATAAAAATCTCTTATATATTAATATATTTTATATATTATTACATTTTTTTTCATAATGGGGTTAACTGTTAAAAGACCTCAACCTGAGGCAGCCACATAGTAAAGGAATAAAATGAAGATTTTATGTAAGAGCTTTGAAAATGGACCACACGCACTTTAAACAGCTATTCTTGAATCACCAAGAGTGTGTTATATTACAATGAATGGGCAGTGCTCTGTGAAAAGGGGGTTTAATGCATATGCTTAAAGTGTTGTCCCAGATTAGACAGTGCAGTCCGCTTGTATGGTATTTTTCATTTGCAGAAAGTCTCTTTTTAGTAAAAATCAAGTTTAGGCAGAAAGTGTTGTCCCTGATTAGCCTGTGCGGACTGCACAGGCTTATCTGGTATGACACTTAACGCACATGCATTAAACCCCCTTTTCACAGAGCACGGTCCATTAATGATTAAAGTAAGAGCCACCTACTTTTGCACCTCAATGGTGCCCAGTATTTCATAAGCATATTCACACTTGCTGTCCAGCTTGATGGCTTCCTTGATGAGGGACACAGGCTCCTTGATGTCAGTCTGCTTCCACTGCAGGGTCAGTAACCTGACAACGCAAACACACAGGTGTATTATGGGTACATAGCAGGTAAATTAGGCGCACAACACAGGTATATTAGGTGTACAATTAAGGTCCCTCATGTTTATAACCACAGGTAAATCAGGTGAATAACCACTTCGGGTAAATTATGTGCACAAAACTAGTGAATCATGTGTACATCACAAGTAAATCATGTTTATAACCTAGGTTTATGTGTAGGTCACAGACATATCATGTGTTCATAAAAGATAAATCATGTGTAAAAGAAAAGTATATCATGTTTATAACATAGGTACATTTGCATTTGCAGGTCACAGGTAAATCATGTGTACACACAGGTAAATCATGTGCACATTATATGCTAGAAACAGGTATATTATTTGTAAACATTACAAAAACATTTATGTATTATTGGGTACAAATTTAACTAATTGCATACTTGTCATGTTCTTATCCAAAATAAAGATATGTTGGTAGTAAAACTTTTTAACATCAGTATATTAATCAGTGATTTTGACTCTTATTTGGGAAAATGCTTAACTTGCAAATCGTACCTAAATGTAACGATGATCAACAAGACTATTGCCAAGCAATATGGTCCCCTTTGGCTCCACCATTGTCAGAAATTCCACCATTGTCAGATTATTATTTTTTATTTGTTACCATAGCAACCAGAATTTTTGGCGTAAGAACAAAATTAAATGACGAGCATAATGCCCATATTGTCATCTATCCATGTTTTAAGTTTCATGAAAAAATATTGAGAACTTTTAAAGTTATCGCAGGATCCAGAAAACCACCATTTTCAGCAGTATTTCTAGTCTATTTGTTGCCATAGCAACCAGGATTTTTGACGTAGGAACAAAATGAATGACGTGCATAATGTCCATATTGCCATCTATCCATGTTTCAAGTTGTCCCCTCCGGTGAAACCGGTAGGGGACAAAAATATGGTGGCATCAATAACCCTAAAAATGGACAGAAAAACAACTCACGCTTTCTGGACCAATGAGTTGGCATTGTCTGGGTCCAGTCTGATAGCGGTCTCAAATTCACTGTGAGCTTCTTCAAATCTGCCCAGATCACATAGTGCCTAGAATATGTACAGGGGTGAGATGAGCAACATAGGGTTACTGTTATAGTGTCTAAATAATGTAACAAGGTGGCATACATGTGAACTTTCTTCCACGTGTCATCAACTTTAACTTTCTTTAAATGTCCTTTTGATTTTGATTTGATTCACAAATTAGCAAATTAACCATGTCTTTTTGTGTTCTATTCAAAGCTTACAAAACCTATTAAACTTTAAATAATTGTATAGCATCTGAAATACAGAAATATGGAAAAAAAAACTGTATAGCATCTGAAATACAGAAATATGGAAAAAAAACTTTTAACAAATACTATAGTCTAAATTAATCACTTACATTGTAAATTGAATGTTAAGTTTCAATGATAGAAATACTCATTTCAAGACAGTATGTTTTAGAGTACAGAGAGCTCTTATACCATATATCACAAGGATGGCAAATACAACATAGGTAAATGTGATTTTTTTAGTCAGTTTTAATAGAGTGCAAACATGTGAAAGTAAGTTTCTTTAGATCAGTTACTTGCAAAAGATTGGAATTGTGGAATACATTTTCGTACATTTGAATAATTGACGGTTTTACTTTTCAATCAAGGATTGAGTAAACCAGTTCTGAGTTTATATTTCAGAGGTAAATAATATACCACTCAAAATTTGTTAAGGATCACTTTTTATAGTATGTGTAATTTTAAGTTCACCCTTAGCTAGATTCAGCCAGCGTCACGCATCAATAAAAAATCAATACATAAAAATAAAATCAAAAACATACATTCTAATATCAAAACCTGCAAAATAACAATTTCAATTAAACAAGAGATTGCCAAGCAATATGGTCCCCTACTTGTGAAACTCAACCATTGTCAGATTATTTTTTTTTATTTGTTGCCATAGCAACCATAATTATTGACGTAGGAAAAAAATGAAATAAGTGCATAATCTCCATATCGCCATCTATCCATGTTTTAAGTTTCATGAAAAAATATGAAGAATTTTAAAGTTATCGCAGGATCCAGAAAAGTGTGACGGACAGACTGACAGACAGACAGACTGACAAAGCGCAAACCATAAGTCCCCTCCGTTTTCACCAGTAGGGGACAATTAAATTGAAAATAATGTGAAAACAAGAGCACCGCCTTGCGGGTGCAGACCGCTCATCTATTTTCTTTTTAAAGGTGAAGGGACTCTCATTTTCAATCACAAAGGAGGGATGGGTGGAGTGAAGAGCGGTGCATTGTGTGGGGGTGTGGACATTTATTACATTTTCTTCCAAAAATGCGAAAAAAAAGGAAAAAAAAAATCGGGGAGGGGGGGGGGGGGGGATTCTTGGGTGCGATGGTTGGCAGTATTTCAAACATAAAATAATAAAAATAAATATTTGTGTTTTTTAACTGTTTCATAAAAAAAATTGGGGGGGGGGGGGGGTGAGGTGGGGGGGTATAGTGTGAGGGTGTGGTGGTAATTTGTGAGATGATCTTAAAAAAAAAAAAAAAATAGGGGGGGGGGGGGGGGATTCGGGTGGGGGGAGGGGGGGGGGGGGGGATTCTTGGGTGCGATGGTTGGACGGTATTTCAAACATAAAATAATCAAAAATAGTTTTGTTTTTTAACCGTTTAAAAAAAAAATTGGGGGGTGGGGTGGGGTGGGGGGGGGGGGTATAGTATGAGGGTGTGGTGGTCATTTGTGAGATGATCTTAAAAAAAAATAAATAAAAAAATAAAAAAAATAGGGGGGGGGTGGGCACGGGCGATGGTTTGGGTGGAGTCTATTGTGGTATGTCAGGTAAGAGTAGTTTTGTCAAAGTATCAATCAAATCTAATCATAAATAAAGAAGTTATGGCAATTTCAGAGAAATTTAATAATTTGACCTTGAGAGTCAAGGTCATTCAAAGGTCAAGGTAAAATTCAACTTGCCAGGTACAGTAACCTCATGATAGCATGAAAGTATTTGAAGTTTGAAAGCAATAGCCTTGATACTTAAGAAGTAAAGTGGATCGAAACACAAAATTTAACCATATATTCAAAGTTACTAAGTCAAAAAAGGGCCATAATTCCGTAAAAATGACATCCAGAGTTATGCAACTTGTCCTTTTACTGTACCCTTATGATAGTTTGCGAGTGTTCCAAGTATGAAAGCAATATCTATGATACTTTAGGGGTAAAGTGGACCAAAACACAAAACTTAACCGAACTTTCAATTTTCTAAGTATAAAGGGCCCATAATTCCGTCCAAATGCCAGTCAGAGTTACATAACTTTGCCTGCACAGTCCCCTTACGGTAGTTAGTAAGTGTTGCAAGTATGAAAGCAATAGCTTTGATACTTAAGGAATAAAATGGACCTTAACACAAAACTTAACCAAAATTTTCAATTTTCTAAGTATAAAAAGGGCACATAATTCTGTCAAAATGCACGCCAGATTTATCTAACTTTGCCTGCCCAGTCCCCTCATGATAGTAAGTAAGTGTACCAAGTTTGAATGCAATAGCATTGATACTTTCTGAAAAAAGTGGACCTAAACGCAAAACTTAACCAAAATTTTCAATTTTCTAAGTATAAAAAGGGCACATAATTCAGTCAAAATGCACGCCAGAGTTATCTAACTTTGCCTGCCCAGTCCCCTCATGATAGTAAGTAAGTGTACCAAGTTTGAATGCAATAGCATTGATACTTTCTGAGAAAAGTGGACCTAAACGCAAAACTTAACCGGACGCCGACGCCGACGCAGACGCCGACGCCAAGGTGATGACAATAGCTCATAATTTTTTTTCAAAAAATAGATGAGCTAATAAAAAGTGATCCTTAGCAAATTTTGAGTAGTATATATACATGTAACAGGCAGTTGAGGGAAAAAATCTCTGCCATTGGAAAGTGATGTGAACTGAAGCTAAAGTCAGAGAACCATAGAGAAGAGAAAGTGACTATAATCTAGCTAGCCTTACCTGAACAAGAAAATTACTTGTGTCTAGCTAGCTTTACCTGAACAAGGAAGTTACAAGTGTCTAGCTAGCCTTACCTGAACAATGAAGTAACTAATGTCTAGATAGTTTTACCTGAACAAGAAAGTTACTAGTGTCCAGCTTGCCTAACCTTAACAAGGAAGCCACTAGTGTCTAGCTAGCCTTACCTGAACAATGAAGTTACTAGTAAGTGTCTAGCTAGCTTACCTGAACAAGGAAGTTACTAGTGTCTCGCCAGCCTCACCTGAACAAGGAAGTAACTAGTGTTTAGCAAGCCTGACCAGAACAAAAAAGTTGCTAGTGTCTAGCTAGCCTTTCCTAAACAAGGAAGTTACTAGTGTCCAGCTTGCCTCACCTAAACAAGGAAGTTACTAGTGTCTAGCTAGCCTTACCTGAACAAGGAAGTTACTAGTGTCTAGCTAGCCTTACCTGAACAAGGAAGTTACTAGTGTCTAGCTAGCCTTACCTGAACAAGGAAGTTACTAGTGTCGAGCTAGCCTTACCTGTACAAGGTAGTAACTAATGTCTAGCTAGCCTTACCTGAACAAGGAGGTTTATAGTATCTAGCTAGCCTTAGCTGAACAAGGAAGTTACTAGTGTCTAGCTAGCCTTACCTGAGCATAAAGTGCATGCCCGTCAGCGTTGTTTGGGAACTTTTTCAGTAGTTTTTCATAGGATTTGATTGCCTGCTCTAGCTTTGTGGTGCTCTGCTCTGCCGCAGCCCTACGATGTTCTGTGAATGAAGTGTGTATAATAGGCCCTAAGGGTACTGTACATACATTTAAACAATTTATTTTTTGTTAATGTGGTACATGAAAGCACATGTTTGGCAATTTAGTCCTAAGGACATTTGCCAATCTAGTATTGTATAGCGCAATATGTCTGAGGTGAGGGAAATGAACTTTATAGTTAATTGTACTTTGTAGTTGAGCTCAGTGCCTTTCAAATCAAATAATACATTAACTGTTTACACAATTGGTGGTGCAATTCTTTTTTCAAACATATTACAATTGTGATTCTGATGTTTGTAACCTATATATTACATTACTCTTACCATGATGCTAAACAGTTTAACTGTATTTAATTTTTTAATTGGCAATTTGAAACTTGATGCAAGCATGATACATGTTAACCAACAGGTTTTTTATTACATGCATCAAAGTAAATTACATTTTGTCACAGTGCTGTGTGTGAACAAAACCTTTGCAAAGCCAAACAAGTCTGTCAGAGAGTGTTTGTTCTCCAGCAGGACATGTTCCAGTGGTTTTCAACTTGTCCTAGTGAAAATTGTACTTTTCCTGGGTCAAAGTAGTATATGTATAATTAATTTGTTATTGTTTTATTTAAGATTAAATAAATAATAAATATGACAGTTCTTAATTGTAACTTTATAGAATAAAATAATTTAAACAAGTTGAACCATTATCTTTGATATTTTCACTTCAATGGTCATATATGTCATTAGAAAGCACACTCTTTCCAAAATATTCAGTCCCTTCTGGACAAAAAACAAACACACTCATAAGTCATTTACAAATAAAAATATGGTATCAAAATAATTAAATTTTACCGGCATAGGACTTCTGAACATATGCATTTGGGAAGTCCGGATTCTTTGAAATACTATGATCAAAGTCTTTTATTGCATCTTCTAATCGGTCAATCTGTATATTTTGCTGAAAAGGAAAACACATCACGTTTAACCACATATATAATCCAGCTATTTAATTTACAATTTAATTAAACCAGATTCATGAACATTTATGGTCATTGGAGTCATAAATATTTGCATCTTTAACAGTTAAGGGTGTTAGCATTACATTAGTGTGATCAAAATCAGATCTCCGTTCCAGCATAAATTAATTCTGTATATAAGTTCTTTATTACATGTACATCTTAAATTAACAAAGCTTTAATCCTTTAAATTTGCACTTCCAGTTGTAATGAATCGACCTTTGAAGTTCACAAGTAATGTGCAAGGTTTTTATTTCCTTATGAAATAACAGATATTGAAAAAGGGTAACAGTCCCAACTAAATATCTTTAAAACATTAAATTTTGCCTTAAAGTTTACTTGACAACTGAAACTTTACTTCGCCTGTACAACATTTGTTATGATGTTATCTCCCAAGTTTACTCGCAGGCTTTTCTAGTTTGATGCTGGTTGCATAAAGCCATTTTTCTGAGTGGGTAAAGGTTAAGACAACAAGCTCTGAGTGTCAACTTACATGTCCCCTGTGGTGATATACATCGCTGTTGCTAGGATCCACTCTGGTGGCATGAGCAAAGTCGTTCATGCCTTCGACTCGCTGGTCTAGACTTATGTACAAGCTGCCACGTTTTATCAGTACGTTCACTTTTATCTAAAATGTTGTAACGTAAATGACATTGAAAGATGAATTGATAGATTTACGTCTATCAAATTATTGTGTTTATTTAATAATTAAGAACATGCTATTTGAAAATATTGTTATTTTTATGCTCATAGTCCTGCAGCACCAAAGGCCCAATTATGTGAGGATATTGCTTTAATCTATATGAGCCTTGCTCTGTGAAACGGGGGTTTAATGCATGTGCGTAAAATGTCATCCCAGATTAGCCTATGTTGTCCGCACAGGCTAATCAGGGACGACACTTTCCGCTTTTAGGGTATTTTCTGTTTAAGAAAGTATCTTCTTAGCAAAATCCAGTTAAGGTGGAAAGTGTTGTCCATAATAAGCCAGTGTGGACTGCACAGGCTAATCTGGCATGAAACTTTTCCCTCATGCATTAGACCCCATTTTTCACAGAGTACGGCCCATATCTTTTTAATTACAATTTTGAACATTAAAAAAACATTAATACATAAAAATTGGGTCTTCTGTTAAGTCAGTTTGGTTATTTATGTATGGGGACATTCTGACTAGTGGCTGCTGTGGAGACAGGTGCATATTTACAATAAAAGGTTTGTACAAATTGTAACTTTTGATCTTAAATAATTGAAATAAAACATATTTGTTCAATTTTTATTGGCGTTTTGTCATGGCTTTTGTTTGGCTAATTCATTAGTTTGCTATTATTCATTGAAATTGTTATTAAAAAACAATAATTTTGTTGGCATGTTAAAAAAATCACAAGCAAAAAATTGAAAGTGGAACCTTTTTTAATTCAAGAACTGCTAAAAACCCAGTAATCATTGGCTATTTTAATGTATGTCCCCAAGAACGTCGTATACCTTTTTATCAAGGTTTTCTACAGCAAGCAGCTGCTCAAAGTCTGCAAACGCCGCTGTGGGCTGGGCGGTGAGCTGGAACATTGTTCCCCTTAGCAACAGGGCCAGCTGCTGGAAGTGGGTGGGTGGGGTAATGCAGATCTCATCAGTGCAAAGTGGAATAATGTGCTCGTAGTCGCCTTCTTTAAGGCACTGTACAGCCTTTCTGAATACACTGCTGACAGATGAAATCAAGACATATTATATATAATCATCTATAGTTAGACAAGAAGTGTGTCTGAAGAACATGAATGCCCCCATATTAAGCTTTGTCTGAAAACTCCACTAATGTTGCAAAAAACTGAACCAAAATATATTGGTATGCAAAATCACAAGTATTAAGTTTCTGTCCTTAATCAGCAATACTTTTTTTAGTTACACCTGACCAAAATTAAAAAAGTTATTTTTTGCTAAATTCAAATGAAGCAAAATTATACTTGTAATTTGTTTGAATAAAGCAATACATCCCGAAAAAGCAATACAATATCCCTATATAGGGGTGCCCAAGAATTAAGTTGCTAATTAGATTATGTGATTTGTCAGCAGTCAAGGGTGGAACAGCTGATGTTTGTACAGCTGCTTAAGTAAAACTGTTAATGCTTGATTAAGATAATTTTTGTTGCAATACATAAGCTTATACCATAAAGGCATCAATATCAGACTCAAACCTGAAGAAGGTATTTAAGTCCGAAATCAAGGAATCTACTTCTTTATAAAAAGAACCTCACACACATAGAAATAATGTCAGACATACCAAGATTAAGTATTCGCCCAATAACTCAAGTTATGGTACAAATATCCGAACCAAAAAGTGACAGAATTCTGAACTTTAACATATGGAGAGTAGTGTTATGATAATGAGCTCACCTTTTACATGTGACCAGGTTTGCTACTGGAGTTGACTGATCGTCATGGTTATTGGGCTGGTTATCACCTGTCTCAGATACCTCTCCAGAAACATGACCATTTTCTTCTGGAATGGAACCAGTCTGCTGTCCAGAATCATCTAAACAAAAAAAATTCATAAAATAAAATGATTCAGCCTTTTTTAGTATTTTCAACATTTTATACCTTTTTGCAGAAACGGTTGCAGTTCACAAACACATTTTTTCTCATTACATGTACTGATAAGCAACCTTTTTTAATTGTCAACGAGTAGGTGCAACAGCTAGTGTTACCCTCGGCGCTGGGGCTTTATTGTTGAAAGCTTACAGTAATAATTTGTGATTACATTTTACAGAAAAATAAACAAACTGCAATTATCATGTCCTAGCATTTTTAAATTTAAAACAAAGAACAATAACTATTTTAAACAAGAGCACCGCATAGCTGGTGCCAAAGCTCAGCTGCAGGTGCAGTTTTGAATAAATGAAAGCTTGTCAGATTATATTTTTTTAGGTCACAGTGACCTTGACCTTTGACCTAGTGACCCCAAAATGGGTGTGGCACGTAGAACTCATCAAGGTGCAGCTACATATGAAGTTTCAAAGTTGTAGGTGGAAGCACTTTGATTTTAGAGCCAATGTTCAAAACCTTAACAAAATGTTAAGGTTTTAGTACGACGACGGCGGACGATGAGCTGGCTATGACAATACCTCGGGTTTTCTCCAAAAACAGCCGAGCTAAAAATAGCGCAATCATGCAATTACAAGCAACCATTTTGCTCTTTTTCTATTTCTTTTAACAGCAGGGTTGTCATTATGATTGTAAACAAAAAATTATTTTGGAATAGTAACCGATTCGGCCGGGGGTCAAAAACGAATTCTAGACATTTTAGGGACAAATTTCTGCTATTCTCAGAGCATAAAAAGTTAAAATGAGGTCTAAAAAGAATAGAAAATTTTAAGATTTTCACATTTTTAGTATACTGTACAATGTAAAATCATATTATATTGATAGATCTTTGCATGTACCAATTCTATCCATTACTCAGTATAATTAAGATTTTTTTTTTTCAAAACCAAATTACGGCCAATATTGACGATGAATGTCGTCCGCCATTTAACGCAAGTGCATATACAAGATGAATTGTGGGATTGGGGAATTCCCATTGAACATGCGTGAATCACGTGACGCGATTTGAGAGCATTGAGAACCGTTTATATTTAGTAATTACGACAAATCAACGACTCAATCTAAACTGTTACATGTACCTCCTTTCAGAAAAGTTTGCGAAAGTGGAAGGGAATTTCTGGGAATAAATACGCGTCTTTCTTTAAATTTTACTGAGTACTTTTCATTCTGGATCGTGATATAACTTGTCAGGTCATTCATGCATGTAGACCTATATGTATGAATAGTTTGGCAATCTCAAAACACGTTATTTACCTACTTATTACATTATGTGTTATGACCATTTGTATAACAAAATGCATTATTTAATTGAAGTATTTTCAAATGCGTATAATTAAATGTGTTATCCGAAATCATTTTCAGTTTTCATTATTCACGGAAAATTAAGAAAAATCTAGCAACAGAAACACATTTCTCGTGTTTTTCATGTACAGATGAAAATCATGCCAAAATTAGACTTCATGTATAACATCACGTCATTCTTCCCCCGGGAAAGCGTGGACTTTAATATTTAGATGCTGAATAACAACTTCGTAGCGCAGAGGTCAATAATATCTTATATTTTGGTAGAAAATCGAAGAGCATTTTTTAATATGTGGAAACCTTTTCTCTAACTAAAAAAACTAGTTAATTACGCTCTACAGTACTACATACGTTGAGATATGGTCAGTAATTATCTGTGAAATGTACAGCTATTTGATACAGTTTCCCCTACCTGAGCGCTGATTGGTTGACGTGCTTACCAAGAAGAATATGATTGACAGCTGGAAAAATCAATATTGGCCACTCGCTGAGAAATTCATTGAAAACAGTAGCTCTTAGGCAGAGTTAATGGACTGACTGAATGACCAGGCGTCGCTCTACTATACTACGGTTATTCCTCGTCAATTATTGTCGGTTTGCGTGATCAAAACTTCCGATCGCAATTTTAAAGATTCAGGAAAAACAACCGATTTTCTGGTGATTTTAACCGATGAATTCGATCAGCAATCGGTTAATAATGACAACCCTGAACAGTGACCTTGACATTGACCCACCTGGCCCCGAGAGCAATCCCAAATTAGGTCTTCATGTTAGCTACCTACACGCATTATTCAGTAAAATCTCCATACAAACTCCATATGTCCATACAATCAAAGTTTCATATGAAGCATTTTTCATTATTTAAGTTATAGATAACGTGTCATTTTAGGTTAACCTCTACGAACGGGAAATGTAACAAACATACTAAGTGACAGGCCAACATGCCTCCTGGGTTCCAAGGGCACTTAAAACTAATTTTTAAAGTAAAATTCATTTTAATTATTAAATACTTACCTGTTATCTCTAGCTAATCCCTTTCCAGGGAGTTAATTATCCGGAAAACTTTAAGCGCTGGGAATCATCCACCTCTAATAAAGAAAACCAAGTCAGGTTAAACATAGTACAATGTAACCTAACCGGAAAACAAGAACAACAACTCATCTTTCCTTTACAAAAACATAAAATGTCGATGAGCAGGGTTGGAGGTGGGACTTACCGATAACAGGTAAGTATTTAATAATTAAAATGAATTTTACTTTAAAAATTTGTTTTAATATCATAAATAATTACCTGTTATCTCTAGCTGATTTTGCAGATTATCTTCGTTAGTACCATATTGTACGTACTTAATTCTCGGATGGCCTAGAGTACTAACGCCATAGAAGAAATTACAGTTTGAGCCACAACAAGAGGACCCAACATATACAAATTGTCTTGTTGGCACTCAAGAGAACGAAGATAAAAAGAGGAGGAGGTGGTAGGATTCCTCCAGAAAGCAGCTTGAAGCACTTCAGACAGTGGGGTATAATTAATATAAGCCCACGAAGCCGAAAGAGCTCTTAATGCGGTCTTATCTTAAACAGGGATAAATCACTGGATGAAAGAGAAGAATAAGCTTTCTTAATTGTCGAGGCTATCCAACGGGAAATAGAAGCCGCAGACACATCGCCCCCCCCCTTTTAATGGAATGAAGTCTTTTATGAGAACCTCGAATAAACTTTACTCTCTTAAGGTAGAACTTCAAAGCCCATCAGGCAAAGGAGTCTATCATCATCTTCATGTCCACAAGTTCTAGAAAGACTTGGAACTTTGAAGGGTTTGGAAGCCATAGAGGGAAGTTGATTTTTAGCAAGAAATCCTGGCTGACATAATAATGTAACAGATCCATCGACAGCATCAAAACGAAGATGGTTATCTTCTATAGAAAGAGAATGAATTTCACTTCTCCGTTTGGATGAAGCCATTGTAAGAAGAACAAGAGCACCGCCTTGCGGGTGCAGACCGCTCATCTATTTTCTTTTTAAAGGTGAAGGGACTCTCATTTTCAATCACAAAGGAGGGAGGAGTGGAGTGAAGAGGGGTGTATAGTGTGGGGTTGTGGACATTTATTACATTATCTTCCAAAAAAGCGTAAAAAAAAAAAAAAAAAAAAAAATCGGGGGGGGGGGGGGGGAGGGGGTTTGGGTGCGATGGTTGGACGGTATTTCAAACATAACCGTTTTTAAAAAAAAAATGGGGGGGGGGGGGTATAGTGTGAGGGTGTGGTGATAATTTGTGACATGATCTTAAAAAAAAAAAAAAAAAAAAAAAATCAAAAAAAAAAATTGGGGGGGGGGGGGGGGGGGGGTGGGGTGGGGGTATAGTGTGAGGGTGTGGTGGTCATTTGTGAGATGATCTTAAAAAAAAAAAAAAAAAAAAAAAAAAAAAAAATAGGGGAGGGGGGGGGGGAGGGGGGGAGGGGGGGGAGGGCACGGGGGATGGTTTGGGTGAAGTCTATTGTGGTATGTCAGGTAAGAGTAGTTTCATCAAAGTATCAATCAAATCTAATCATAAATAAAGAAGTTATGGCAATTTTAGCAAAATTTAATAATTTGACCTTGAGAGTCAAGGTCATTCAAAGGTCAAAGTAAAATTCAAGTTGCCAGGTACAGTAACCTCATGATAGCATGTAAGTATTTGAAGTTTGAAAGCAATAGCCTTGATACTTCGAGTGGATCGAAACACAAAATTTAACCATATATTAAAAGTTACTAAGTCAAAAAAGGGCCATAATTCCGTAACAATGACAACCAGAGTTATGCAACTTGTCCTTTTACTGTACCCTTATGATAGTTTGTGAGTGTTCCAAGTATGAAAGCAATATCTATGATACTTTAGGGGTTAAGTGGACCAAAACATAAATCTTAACCAAATTTTCAATTTTCTAAGTATAAAGGGCCCATAATTCCGTCCAAATGCCAGTCAGAGTTACATAACTTTGCCTGCACCGTCCCCTTATGATAGTTCATAAATCTTGCAAGTATGAAAGCAATAGCTTTGATACTGTAGGAATAAAGTGGACCTAAACACAAAACTTAATCAAATTTTCAATTTTCTAAGTATAAAAAGGGCACATAATTCTGTCAAAATGCCAGTCAGAGTTACATTACTTTGCCTGCACAGTCCCCTTATGATAGTTAGTAAGTGTTGCAAGTATGAAAGCAATAGCTTTGATGCTTAAGGAATAAAATGGACCTAAACACAAAACTTAACCAAAATTGTCAATTTTCTAAGTATAAAAAGGGCACATAATTCTGTCAAAATGCATGCCAGAGTTATCTTACCTTGCCTGCCCAGTCCCCTCATGATAGTAAGTAAGTGTACCAAGTTTGAATGCAATAGCATTGATACTTACTGAGAAAAGTGGAACTAAACGCAAAACTTAACCAAAATTTTCAATTTTTTAAGTATAAAAAGGGCACATAATTCTGTCAAAATGCACGCCAGAGTTATCTAACTTTGCCTGCCCAGTCCCCTCATGATAGTAAGTGTACCAAGTTTGAATGCAATAGCATTGATACTTTCTGAGAAAAGTGGACCTAAACGCAAAACTTAACCGGACGCCGACGCCAACGCCAACGCCAACGCCAACGCCAACGCCGACGCCGACGCCAAGGTGATGACAATAGCTCATAATTTTTTTTCAAAAAATAGATGAGCTAAAAACGGTCTTCCAGGTTAGGAACTGTAAAGAAGACTGATCAAGAGGTTCATAGGGAGCCTTAGTAAGCGAACCAAGTACACAAGCTAAATACCATTTAGGAGCCAGTGTTCGAGATACAGGATGTTTAAGTTCCATAGCTCTAATCAGTTCCGAAATCACTGCATCAGCACAGATTTGTGATGACTTAGTAAAAGCCAATGTATGCGAAATCATAGATCTGTTTCCTTTGATAGAGCTAAGAGAGAGTTTCTTATCATCAAAAAGATAGATAAGAAAATCCGCTATGCGTCTAGCAGAGGGATTGAGGGGATCAATTTTCCCTCGAATACACCAATTAGAGAAGAGTTTCCAGCGAGCATCATAGACTGCTCTGGTGGTTTGTCTCCTTGCAGAAGCAACGAGGGTTGAAGCCCTGACAGAAAAACATTTCTTCTGCAGAGATTGCCTGATAACGGCCAGACGTGTAAGTGGAACATTACTGGATCCGCATGTAGTCTGCCGCTTTGAGATAGAAGATCTGACCTGTGAGGAAGTTTCCTGGGATAATCGTACAGGAGACTGAGAAGATCGTTGAACCAAGATCTCCTGGGCCACCAAGGGCCAATCAGGAGTATACGGCATGAGCTCACCCTGATTTTCGCCAATATTTGGGGAATTAGAATGGGTGGGGGATAGGCGTAAGCTTCCAGTTGGTCCCAAGCGAACGAAAGCGTGTCTATTGCCCACGCTGCTGGATCGTAAACTGGACTCACATACAGAGGTAGTCTGTAGTTGTGTCTGGTCGCAAATAGATCGACCAGGGGATAACTGAACTTGAAAAACAACTCGTTGGTCACTTCTTGATGAAGTGTCCATTCCGATGGAAGTATCTGGTGTTTGCGAGACTACCCATCCGCCAGGGAGTTGAGGCGACCTGGTATGTATTTGGTCAGAATAAAAATGTTGAGTGTTTTGCAAAAAACAAGTAATTTCTTGGCTTCCAGATACAGGGATTGAGAATGTGTTCCCCCCTGTGCCTGGATGTAAGCCACCACCGATGTGTTGTCTGTTGACACCATCACACGAGAGTCTCGAAGATGTGACTGGAAATGAGATACAACTAGAAATACTGCTCGCATTTCTAGATTGTTGATACGAAGGTGAGATTCCTGATGAGACCACAACCCTGAAACTATTAGACTGAGAGGTTCCAGGTGAGCACCCCATCCTTCCTTGCTCGCATCCGTGATTAGATGTAATGACGGTTGCTGAGAAAGAAGTGGTACTCCTGCTAAGAGAGTCTCCTCGTCTAGCCACTACTGAAGATGAGACACTAGGGAAGGATAGATTGGAATCTGTTTTAACAGATTGCCCGGAGACCATTTCCAACAAGCTGAGAGATAATGCTGAAGAGGACGTAGGAATAGACGTCCCAACTGCACAAAGTCTGCTACTGAGCTCAGGATACCGTTGAGAGATAGGAATTCTTGAACTGTTATATGAGATTGGGACAAAACCCAGTTGACCTTTACCAGAAGGTCTGATATACGTTGACATGACACTCTGACCCGATTGATGTGTGTCAAGAAATTCATGGCCACAAAAGTGAAGTCCTGAGAAGGAATGAGGTCTGATTTGTCTGCATTGAGAAGGAGTCCTAAAGAGAGGAGTTCCTTCCAAGAGAATTCTAGGTTGGTCAGAAGTAAATGACGATCGAGCTGGTGTAAGAGTCAGTCGTCAAAATACTGAAGAAGAACAATCCTGTGAACTCGGAGGTGAGCTCCGACTGCAGCCATTAGTTTGGTAAAAACTCGTGGGGCGGTTGCCAACCCAAATGGCATGGCCCGGAACTGGTAGACTTGGCCATGAAAGGCGAATCGAAGGTACTTCCGGAAGTTGGGATGTATAGGAACATGGAAGTACGCATCTTCTAGATCCAAAGACACCCCCCAGTGCAGGGGTTTGATGGAGTTCCGTATGAAGGAAGGAGTCTCCATTTTGAAAGTTGGTTTGAGAAGATACATGTTTAACACTTTTAAATCTATTACTGGTCTCCAGGAACCATTTTTCTTTTGAACAAGAAAAGACGACTGTAGAATCCTGGAGAATAAGGATCTTGAACCCTTTCTACCGCCTGTTTTTCCAAGAGCCCGAGAATGGACTGTGGAATATGGATCGGATCGCGAGAAAGTGAAGGCCTTTTTTTTAATTGAAAAGTCAGGCTTTTTGTAACCAGAGAATGAACCCATGCGTCCGAAGTAATTTAAAGCCATCAGTTTGAAAAGTGGAAAAGTCTGGCCCCGACTGGTATTTCAGGCATCGGAGGTTGTGGAGGTAGAAAGGGTAGGGGCCTAGGGCTGATAAGGAGGCGGAACGCCCTTGCCAGCAGAAGGTTTGAAATTCCTCTGATCCGGCTTGGGTTTGTTCTTTTTCCCAGAATCTCTACCAGAAAAATTCTTAGAAAAAGAAGGTCTGTTATAGGAAGAAGGCCTGTTAGGACCCGACTGTGGATTAACAGCAGGTCTTTTAGAGAAAAGATTGTTTCTCTTAGCCTTCTTGGGTGCTGGAACTGCTGGTGGCCTAGAAGAAGGCTGCTTAAAGGCTCCTTGGCGTTGTCCAGAATTGTTTCTAGCTAAAGAAGCATGAAGTTGGTCATCCTTGTCAGCTGTGATTGCTTCTTGTATCCTTCCACCAAAAAGGAAACCTGATGTGAGAGTTGCCGTTCTGAGCGAGTTCATACCTGGTTCTAAGAGAAAATCTTTAGGTAAAGATGAAAGGATAAGATCTCTACGAATCCTTAACATCTCAGACATTGAAGAAGCAGCATTATGTGAAAGGGATAATGCTGTTCGTGATAGGTGGATCAATAAAGTTCTTCCGGAACAGAATCAGACCAATCACAAACCAAGTGTAACAAGGTTGCTAGCATTAAGTCTACCTGGTTGGATAGACCTAACGATCTTCGCTCTCTACTTTCCCAATGTTCTTTCATGGAAGAAGGGACAGACACTGAAGTAGATGAACTAGGCATCGTAAGCAACAGCTTATTGATGTCTGGATCCTGCGATGGTAATTTAGAACAATCTAAACCGGAAGTCAGATCTGGTACTGGTGGTTTGTAGTTACATTCCTGAAGTTTAGACTCCGCAAAATCCTTCGGTACTTTCCACATATCTCCTCGTTTAGGAATCGTTTTATTCACTGATTCCAACGATTGAAAAACAGATAAGACAGTAGTACCAATCGGAAGGCGTGTATGCAAGCGGGAACACGCCTTAGTAACCATGGTGGGATCAAACGTACGAACGAGTTGTTCAGTGATCGAGATGGTCGAATTAGAAGAAGTCTCCACAGGTTGTGGACACAACTCTTCACCCAGAGTCTGGAATATCAGCTCGTAAATTTGATTACTGGAAGCCAAAAATTTATCCGTATCAATGTCCGCCTCCGATTCAGCTTCACTCTCTACAGGAACAGAGGTGTGTAGAGAAACAGCAGGAACAGGAATGAAACTATCTTGTGCCAGATTGTCTGGTAAAGATGAATGATCATCCACGACGTCAGCAATTTGATAATGCTTATCAGCATTGAACCGGTACAAAATGACCAGATGCATTCTGTACCCATAGAACATCAGGATTCGAATGGGTAGCATTAGGGGGTACACGACTACATACGGTTGAAGACACCCGTGGTGCTGATAATGTAGCAGTAGTTGTTAGCTGTGCTCCTGAAGTTCCAACATGTGTGGCTGTTAACATGGGAGCCGACACATGTGGTGAGGAAACATGTGATTCCATTAAGGGATAAGACGGTGATTGACTATCCGAATGGTAGGTACGATGTCTACGTGAGGTTTGTCGACGTGCTTGTTTTCAGCGATGTCGCGATCTGGATCGGCTGGGATGTCGAGATGTAGATCGGCTGCAATGAGACCGGGAAAGCGTCTCTGTGAACGACGACATGATCGCTTACGCGCGTAGTGGCGATGAGAATCACTCGACGAAGATGAGCGTGTCCGATGTCTACTCCTTGATGATGAAGATTCATTCGTCGATGACGAGTTGGAAGAAGAGTAATCCGATGATGAAGATCGATGCCTTCTTCTGACTGTTGACCGGACCGGACCAGAATGGTGAAGGTGACCGGACCGGTCACCGATGACCGGACCGGTGACCGGTCCAGTGACCGGACCGGCCGGTCATATCATGACCGGACTGGTGACCGGCCGGTCATATCATGACCGGACCGAACCGGTGACTGGCTGGTCATATCATGACCGGACCGGTGACCGGCCAGTCATTACATCACCAGCCAAAGACCGTAGAATGGCGGCTGCCATTTGGTCAGACATTGATCGATCCGTAGGTCCACGATCAATGTCGCCGGTATGTATGGTGGGAGTCATACGGTCAGATGATGACCGACAGACAACACCACCATCGTGCCCGGTATCCGGTGACTGAAATGTCAGCTGGTCATCCGTGACCAGTGAAGTCACCGGATCATCAACGTCCGTTAGAGGTTCGTGGCGTTTGCGGCTGATCGATGTCCGACGGCGACCAGCTTGTGTCCATATGTTGTAAGACCATAATTCGCACACCCCACATTTTTTAAGTAGAGTACAACCCGTACATGCCAGGCAAGTGTCGTGAGAATCCCACCTTGCCTTGATGTGACCACACGAACCTCTCTTTTGTAAGTTCATTTCTGAAAACAAAAGAAACAGAAAGAGCCTACAACAGACAAAGACAATTGTTAAATTTAAACCACAATGTGAATAAACAAACGCTGTACAAATGCCCTCAATTATTTATTGAGGAAAAAGGCACGAAGTCTTAGTGGATTACCTATAGAAGGAAATGGAACGAAAACCTCGTGGTGCACGTGCTCATGTACATGAGCACTATAAACAAAGATACCCAGCAAAAGCAGAATTATAACAAAAACTGCAATAAAAAGTATAAAAAAATAAACCGAATAATATACAGAAAAGATAAATAAAATTTATCCCTCAAACTCTGACAATTTACACGATTAAAAGACGAAAAAGTCCTGAGCCAAAATAGGCGTGCACTCGTGGTTATCGGGAAAGGAAAGATGAGTTGTTGTTCTTGTTTTCCGGTTAGGTTACATTGTACTATGTTTAACCTGACTTGGTTTTCTTTATTAGAGGTGGATGATTCCCAGCGCTTAAAGTTTTCCAGATAATTAACTCCCTGGAAAGGGATTAGCCAGAGATAACAGGTAATTATTTATGATTTTAAAATTACTCTTTAGGAACTTGTTTATAAGGTCTAAACAAGTGAATGAACAACAATCAATAAGTTATATGCTTTTTATCTACTTATGCACCCAAATTGTGTGTAATTTTGCACCAAAGTTTTTTTGTAATTACAAATCTATTTATTTTATAAGACTTTAACTTGCCACACTAACCAGGCGTAGGAATGTTCAAGATTTTCTCTTCCTCCACTGTGTTCTCTTTGCCAATGCTTTGCACTGGATCTTGGGTAAATGAAGCAAAATAAGACTTGATGAAGTGTTTTGATGGCATACATTTCTTCTTTTTCTGAAAAATAGGTAAACCATACAATTTATATCACACTCTCAGGTATAGAAAAAGGGTTTAATTACCAGTACCTACCAATTAGTGCTTGTGCTCTAAGACTATTATTAATGAGCAAACATGTCGCTCCTCTTCTCCCAGATTTGCTGACAAATAATTTTTAGTAAAATCTTTTTAAGAAGCTTGGAGAAACAGTATTTTAAGATAAAAGGTGGGTAGACCATTGTGAATTGTATGATACCTTAACCTTATTAAAACACAGAATCTTTGTCAAATTGGGTCTATCTGAACAAAAACTCTAATTACAATGCCAGCATTAACATTTCTGGGCTTGTGAAATTTAAATGCAGCAATATGATAATTCTGACTTTCTTGCCATGTTGACACAACTGCTTGTTTCAATGCCACTATCACCTTGGAGTTCTTACTTTCAATTCTGCCTTTGCCTTTTCCTTGCCGAGAGCCTTGAGCACCCTGTCAGCCATGGTGAGAGTGTGAGGATTCTGGAAGCCCTCCAGCATGCACACGGCAGTCGCATCTGCATCAAAGAGATATATATAAGCCTCCATCTGTGAATACAGGGCTTAATGCATATGCATAAAGTGTTGTCCCAGATTAGCAAGTGAAGTCCGCACAGACTAATCAGTACCAACACTTTTTGCTTTTATGAAAGTTTTCATTTTAAGGAAGTCGCGAAAATCCACTAGTGTAGGCGGAAAGTGTCGTCTCTGATTACCTTTGTGGACCGCACAGGCTAATGATTACCTTTGTGGACTGTACAGACTAATCTGGTACAATATGTTACGCACATGCATGATTTCCTTGTAAAAGGGTCATATACAAATTTTAGATTGAATGCAGCTTTTTTGTGTTACCAGAAGCCAAAGAAGCCCTTTGCTACTCATTTTTCTCATAGGCATGTAAAACATTGAAATTAATTTTTAAATGTCTAAAATAATTTTAACAATTTGAAATGAAATTGTGAATTAAATATTCTTTCAACATACAATTTATCTAAATTACAGGTTTCCTTTCAATAAAAAACAAAAACAAAACACTATAAAATCAAATTTCTTAGTGCCAACTGCAGCTAATAGAAACAAGAGCACCGCCTTGCGGGTGCAGACCGCTCATCTATTTTCTTTTTAAAGGTGAAGGGACTCTCATTTTCAATCACAAAGGAGGGATGAGTGGAGTGAAGAGGGGTGTATAGTGTGGGGTTGTGGACATTTATTACATTATCTTCCAAAAAAGCGAAAAAAAAAAAAATCTGGGGGGGGGGGGGCGATGGAGGGGGGGGGGGGGGGGGGGCGGGGGTTGGGTGCGATGGTTGGACGGTATTTCAAACATAACAGTTCTAAAAAATGGGAGGGGGGGGGGGGGTATAGTGTGAGGGTGTGAGGGTAATTTGTGAGATGATCTTAAAAAAAAAAAAAAAAAAAAAAAATTGGGGGGTGGGGGTGGGGTGGGGGGAGGGGGGGGGGTGGGGGGGGGGTGGGGGGGGGTATAGTGTGAGGGTGTGGTGGTCATTTGTGAGATGATCTTAAAAAAAAAAAAAAAAAAAAAAAAAAAATGGGGGGGGGGGGAGGGGGAAGGGGGGGAGGGGGGGGGAGGGCACGGGGGATGGTTTGGGTGGAGTCTATTGTGGTATGTCAGGTAAGAGTAGTTTCATCAAAGTATCAATCAAATCTAATCATAAATAAAGAAGTTATGGCAATTTTAGCAAAATTTAATAATTTGACCTTGAGAGTCAAGGTCATTCAAAGGTCAAAGTAAAATTCAAGTTGCCAGGTACAGTAACCTCATGATAGCATGTAAGTATTTGAAGTTTGAAAGCAATAGCCTTGATACTTAAGAAGTAAAGTGGATCGAAACACAAAATTTAACCATATATTAAAAGTTACTAAGTCAAAGAAGGGCCATAATTCCGTAACGATGACAACCAGAGTTATGCAACTTGTCCTTTTACTGTACCCTTATGATAGTTTGTGAGTGTTCCAAGTATGAAAGCAATATCTATGATACTTTAGGGGTAAAGTGGACCAAAACATAAATCTTAACCAAATTTTCAATTTTCTAAGTATAAAGGGCCCATAATTCCGTCCAAATGCCAGTCAGAGTTACATAACTTTGCCTGCACGGTCCCCTTATGATAGTTCATAAATCTTGCAAGTATGAAAGCAATAGCTTTGATACTGTAGGAATAAAGTGGACCTAAACACAAAACTTAATCAAATTTTCAATTTTCTAAGTATAAAAAGGGCACATAATTCTGTCAAAATGCCAGTCAGAGTTACATTACTTTGATTGCACAGTCCCCTTATGATTGTTAGTAAGTGTTGCAAGTATGAAAGCAATAGCTTTGATGCTTAAGGAATAAAATGGACCTAAACACAAAACTTAACCAAAATTGTCAATTTTCTAAGTATAAAAAGGGCAAATAATTCTGTCAAAATGCATGCCAGAGTTATCTAACTTTGCCTGCCCAGTCCCCTCATGATAGTAAGTAAGTGTACCAAGTTTGAATGCAATAGCATTGATACTTACTGAGAAAAGTGGAACTAAACGCAAAACTTAACCAAAATTTTCAATTTTTTAAGTATAAAAAGGGCACATAATTCTGTCAAAATGCACGCCAGAGTTATCTAACTTTGCCTGCCCAGTCCCCTCATGAACGTAAGTAAGTGTACCAAGTTTGAATGCAATAGCATTGATACTTTCTGAGAAAAGTGGACCTAAACGCAAAACTTAACCGGACGCCGACGCCAACGCCAACGCCTACGCCGACGCCAAGGTGATGACAATAGCTCATATTTTTTTTTCAAAAAATAGATGAGCTAATAAAATGGTAAAATAGAGTCCATTTCCAGGGACAAAAATAGTTTATTGCATGTCTTTGGAAAGATCTGGAGAACAAATCAGAGTAGGAATCTTGTCTGGGACCACCAGGTTGCTTTGCATGTTAGGTACAAGTATGAATATGTATATTCATAAAAGCACAACAATACTGATAACAAGCACATTTTCTGCTTTTTTTTTCTTAATTAAAAAGATATTCCAGAACAGTGGTGTTACAAGTTGTTATTATGCTAATCGATTAATTTTTTCTGGTTGGTTGCCCCAACAAGCAATGATCTTAAGATTTTTGGTTGAAGCAAATTACTACTTATCAAGCAATTTCATTTGCCTAATACCAAGGATTTATCATTACTATTGCTTTCTAATTTCCACTATAAAGTTTTAAGTATTCATAAATAAATTGAGGAAACTTTGATCCAGCTTGTATAAAAGCCAGTTAACCAAGCCGAACAACCAATTTTTGAAATTACCAAGCCAAGGCTGAAATTACCCATCCCAAGAAAACAGGAAACTTATAATCTTTATTCCCGTTATTTGTTTCTATATTTGGCAAAAAAGGATAAATTAACCCTTTACCACTTCGATACGTATTTTGATGCATTTGTAGTCCCTTAGAAAGTTAAATTTAATTAAATACCTGTCTAACTAAATTCAAGTTTTAAAGGCTTCATTTCCAACCCTAAGATACTGATGAGCAGCAAACAGCATAAAACCTGAACAAGTTACTTGCAGGCTGTTCTGGTTTTACGCTGTTTGCACATAGCCATTTTCACTTTGCTTCTGAGTGGGAATGCATTAACACACGTCTTTTACCTTCCAGAGACATCTGTAGTTCTCCAATTTCTTCAGCAGCTTGCGCACGCCTGTTGATGGCCTTTAGGTAGCGACCATTCAGTTTTATGGCTTCTGTGCAGTTATCAATAACCTGTCTAGGGCTTTTCTGAAACAAGAGATGTGTTTGTCAGAAACACAATGCCCCCTAATGCGCCGCTTTGAAGATTTTTGTTTGACCTTTGACCTTGAAGGATGACCTGGACCTTTCACCGCTCAAAATGTGCAGCTCTATGAGATACACATGCATGCCAAATATCAAGTTGCCATGTTCAATATTTCAAAAGTTATCGCAAAACTTTAACCAAGGTCAAAGTTTTGAGACAGAATGACAGACAGGCAGGCCAAAAACAATATGCCCCCGATCATTTGATCCGGGGGCATAAAAATAAGTCTTACCTCAATGGGGTAAAGTGTGACACAGCAAATTTGATATCACTTCAAGCTAAAACTTTCTACCAAACAATTTAGGGCAGAATAAACATTAATGAATGCATTTCTGAAATTTACACTGAACAAAATTGGCAAAATGAAGTTTATACAAGAGTTCCGCGGTCGGAGATGACCGCATTGAAGCCGGATTTTTGATTTAAATGACAGGAAAGTACCTTTCGTGTTTTTGTCAATGCAATACTTAAATTACTGAAATATTGTTCAAAGGTCAAAATGAAATGTAAGTACTTTTCAAGGCATGAGCAAACCTTGTGTTATGTTTTGACATTTTTACCTACCAAAGTTATAAGAACTTTAACATTTTTACATTCAAGGTCACAGTGACCTTGACCTTAGAATGAATGACCTTGAAATGACCAGTGGTCATCTAAGTGTGCTTGCAAACCTTCATGTCAAGTTTGAAGACTCTATGTCCAAGCATACCAAAGTTATAACAATTTTAACATTTTAACATTTAAGGTCACAGTGACCTTGACCTTCAAATGAATGACATTGAAATGACCAGTGGTCATCTTCTAGTACTGGCCAATCTTTATTTCAAGTTTGAAGACTCTAGGTACAAGCATACCAAAGTTATAACATGAAATAAGAACTTTAACATTTTTACATTCAAGGTCACAGTGACCTTGACCTTCAAATGAATGACCTTGAAATGTCCAGTGGTTACTTACTAGTTCTGGCCAACCTTCATGTCAAGTTTCAAGACTCTAGGTCCAAGCATACCAAAGTTATAACAACTTTAACATTTTTACATTCAAGGTCACAGTGACCTTGACCTTCAAATGAATGACCTTGAAATGTCCAGTGGTTACTTACTAGTTCTGGCCAACCTTCATGTCAAGTTTCAAGACTCTAGGTCCAAGCATACCAAAGTTATAACAACTTTAACATTTTTATATTGAAGGTCACAGTGACCTTCACCTTCAAATGAATGACATTGAAATGACCAGTGGTCATCTGTTAATCCTGGCCAACCTTCATGTCAAGTTTGAAGACTCTAGGTCCAAGCATACCAAAGTTATACCATGAAATAAGAACTTTAACATTTTTACATTCAAGGTCACAGTGACCTTGACCTTCAAATGAATGACCTTGAAATGACCAGTGGTTACTAACTAGTTATGGCCAACCTTCATGTCAAGTTTCAAGACTCTAGGTCCAAGCATACCAAAGTTATAACAAGTTTAACATTTTTTATATTGAAGGTCACAGTGACCTTGACCTTCAAATGAATGACCTTGAAATGACCAGTGGTCATCTGTTAATCCTGGCCAACCTTCATGTCAAGTTTGAAGACTCTAGGTCCAAGCATACCAAAGTTATACCATGAAATAAGAACTTTAACATTTTCGAGCACGCCGCCACCCCGCCCGCCCGCCCGACAACATCAATCTATAAGCCGAGATTTTTTCGAAAAAAATCCGGCTAAAAATGAACACTAAACCGTACTGCAGTACAAGTTTGCTTTAGAAATTTTCCCATTTAAAAATGTATTTTTACGCATTTGTAGACCCTTCAAAAATTAAATTTAATTTAAAGACCTTTTTTACAAGATTCAAGTTTAAAAAGGCTTCATTTCCAACCCTTCATGAGCAGCAAACAGCATACAACCTGAACAGACTGCAAGTTACTTGCAGGCTGTTCTGGTTTTATGCTGTTTGCACATAGCCATTTTCACTTTGCCTCTGAATGGGAAAGGGTTTAAACAATTGTATTATGCTTTGACAGTACCTTTTACTTACCAATTTTTCATAGGCTGCTGCCCGGTTTGCATAGAAGGTTGACAGATCATTCTCTCTTTCTGGTGGACACTGCTCAATGGCCTGTGTATAAAACTTTATAGCTTCGTCATATTTGCCATTCTTAAAAGCTTTGTTACCAAGTTCTTTCATTTCAACTGCCTTGGCTAATGGGTCACTCTGAAAAATAAAACACAATAGACTCATTCATGGCATTTTCTACAAGAAGGTCATTATGGCCCTAAAGCCTTTTGCTCTCATCCGAGTTCATGGACACCAGTGGATTTAGACTTGCCCTTGTGATATGTATTTTAACATTACTAGACCAAGATTTAATATTGACTTCTTGTTGTCAAAATACTTATTTTGACAAATTTTCATCAAGACTCATAAATGTGGTCATGACAGTAGTTTTATGTTTAATTTTTTAAAGATTTTACCAGGTGATCTAGTTTTTTGATGCACCTTTACCCACATTCAAACTAAGCATTAATTACCAAAATAAACACCCTTACAAATTTTCATCAAGACTGAGTGAACAAGAAACCGTCGGAGACAGGTGATGCTCCCCAAAGTGTTTTTTTGTCACAATATTGCACTTTATATTCAGATAAAGGAAACGTCTTGAGGGCACAGTAGTTGGGGGACAAGATTTTTTTATAGAAAATTTCAAAGGGCCATCACTCTGTGAAAAATCATCCGACCAGAACCCGTTGATAATATGCACATCTCCTCTTGGTAGTGAAGCTTCCCATAAAGTTTTATTGAATTCCGGTCATTAGTTGCTGAGAAAAAGCCCGGACAAGAATTGCACTATATGTACTGTTAATGGAAAATTTCAAAGGGCCATAACTCTGTGAAAAATCATCCGATCAGAACCCGCTGATAATATGCACATCTCCTCTTGGTAGTGAAGCTTCCCATAAAGTTTCATTGAATTCCGGTCATTTGTTGCTGAGAAATAGCCTGGACAAAAATTGCACTATATGTACAGTTAATGGAAAATTTCAAAGGGCCATAACTCTGTGAACAAGAGAGGTGTTTGTCAGAAACACAATGCCCCCTATTGCGCCGCTTTGAAGCCATAAATTTGACCTTTGACCTTGAAGGATGACCTTGACTTTTCACCACTCAAAATGTGCAGCTCCATGAGATACACATGCATGCCAAATATCAAGTTGCTATCTTCAATGTTGCAAAAGTTATGAAGAAGGTTAAAGTTTTGGTTAAAGTTTTTGAATTTGTTCTTTTGACCTTTGACTTTGAAGGATGACCTTGACCTTTCACCACTCAAAATGTGCAGCTCCTTGAGATACACATGCATGCCAAATATCAAGTTGTTATCTTGAATATTGCAAAAGTTATGACCAAGGTTAAAGTTTTGGTTAAAGTTTGGGACACACACATACAATGACAGACAGGCCAAAAACAATATACCCCCAATCTTTCGATCCGGGGGCATAAAAATCATCCGACCAGAACTGCGCATCTCCTCTTGGTAGTGAAGCTTCCCATAAAGTTTCATTGAATTCCAGTCATTAGATGCTGAGAAATAGCCCGGACAAGAATTGCACTATATGTACAGTTAATGGAAAAATTCAAAGGGCCATAACTCTGTGAAAAATCATCCGATCAGAACCCGCTGATATTAAGCTTCCCATAAAGTTTCATTGAATTCCGGTCATTAGTTGCCAAGAAATAGCCCGGACAAAAATTGTGCACGGACAGACACACGGAGGCACGGGCAAACGGACGGACAGACGAAGCCGCTACTATATGCTCCATATAAATTGATTATAGCAGTAAAAAGTTTTTTCTTAGATTTGACCAAAACACCTAGTCTTCAGGCACACCTGACCCTGATTTGACCTTTGCATAAAAAGTATCAAGATAAATATTCTTACAAAAACATTAAGACTGGGTCCTAAATGTGGTTTTAGAGTGGTCACAAAGTTTTGCTAAGATTTGACCAGGTTACCTATTTTATGGACAGGAATAGACCCATATTTGAACTTACCCTTAACCACAGATATTTTTAAGATAAATTTTCTGACCAAGTTTGTTCAATATCGAGTAATAAACGTGGCCTCTACAGTTGTAACAAGTTTTTTTTTTAATTTAACAGAGATTTTCTTAGGTGACCAATTTAGTTAAAAAAAAGAGTTTTTCTAAGATTTTCTAATGTGACCAATTGAGTTAAAATACCTTAGTTGACGACGCACAATTAACCTGTTTGTGTCATTGAATGGATATTATTCTCCTGGTCGCCAACTAATCAAATACATGTACCTGCCAAGTGCCCGCTTACCCTCCCAAGTCCAAGGCCCATATCTTCGCTAAAAATCAATGAATGGGATGAAACTCACACTTCATCTATAAGTCATGTAAGTAGACTGCTTGATATACCAAAAATCAGCTAAATATCTGAAAGCCTTGCATAAAAAACCTCTGGAAAATGGTAAATATAGTCAAAAGCAGATAATTTTGCCAAAAATCAATGAACCGGAATGAAACCATCTATTTTTTTTGCCCAATTTTGTTTTTGGAAAAATTATCAGAAAACCCTGTGAAATTGGGAAAATATGTGTTGTGAAGTCTTCAGATTGCGATATTTGTGTATTTGATTTGTTGCTAACAAATACTTTAAAATTGATAACTTAGTGTTGTCAAGCTGTCAATATTATATTTACTTAGGTTTAAGCCATAGAGCTGCAAAGGGAAATTAACTTAACTGTTGCATTTCATTTGTACATTTATTTTTTTGTGTGGGGGGGGGGGGAGGGAGGAAACCTTCGATTGGAAATTTTTTGGACAGCAATTGAGAAATTTTAGTTTTTTTCCTATTGGCAAATTGACGTTTTCCGGTACTTTCTTTCTCAGCCATATATGAAATTTCACATTTCTGTATGACACAATTTTACATTTGCTAATGTGGAAATTTAACAACCAGTCCTTACTCCATTGGCATAGTTGATCAATATCTGTTTGAAGTCGGTGTGGTTCACTGACCAAACAAATTACAACCAACTACATCCTGCAAATCATTGATATAGATAATGATGTTTTCTGTCCATCAATAACTAATCTTTGCTGTTGGTTATACATAAAACAAGAGGGCCATGATGGCCCTGTATCGCTCCACTGCTGAAAAAAGGCTGAAACAAATATTCTCTGCATGCGCAAATACTTAAATATAGGCCCTATTTAAGCACATGTACACTTTTGTGACCCCCTACGCTTGTTCAAATTAAACCCCAGGGGAATAATTTGAGCAAACTTTGTAGAGGACTACTATATCTCACTACATGTACATACAAAATATGGTAGCCCTAGGTCCTAGATTTAAGGACAAGAATATTTTTAAAGTTTTCACAAAATAAGCAAGATATAAGCGTATATAATCTTCAATTTTGTGACTTGCGGGTCAGGCTCAAATTTGACCCAAAGGGCATAATTTGAAAAAAACTTGGTAGAGGACTATAAGATGTTACTGCATACCAAATTTGGTAGCCATAGTCTGAATGGTTTTCGACAAGAAGATTTTAAAGATTTCACAAAATAGGTGCTTTATAAGCGTTTATTCAATTTTGTGACCACCCCAGGGCAGGGTCAAAGTTGACCCCAGAGGCATTATTTGAACAAATTTGGTAGAGGTTCATAAGATGTCACTACATACCAAATTTGGTAGCCCTAGGCCCAATGGTAATGGACACAAAGAATTTCAAAGTTTTCACAAAATAGGCCCCATATAAGCGTATGTTCAATTTTGTGACCCCTGGGGCAGGGTCAAATTTGACACCAGGGGCATAATTTGAAGAAATTAGGTAGAGGACTATTAGATGTCTCTACATACCAAATTTGATAGACCTAGACACAATGGATATGGACGAGAAGATTTTGAAAGTTTTCACAAAATAGGCCTTAAATAAGCATATGTTCAATTTTGTGACCCCTGGGGCAGGGTCAAATTTGACCCCAGGGGCATAATTTGAAAAAATTTGAAAGAGGACTATTAGATGTCTCTACATACCAAATTTGATAGCTCTAGGCCCAATGGTTATGGACAAGAATATTTTAAAAGTTTTCACAAAATAGGTCGTATACAAGCATTTGTTCAATTTTATGACCCCCGGGGCAGGGTCAAATTTGACCCCAGGGGCATAATTTGAAGAGATTTGGTAGAGGACTATTAGTTGTCTCTACATACCAAATTTGATAGCCCTAGGACCAATGGTTATGGACGAGAAGATTTTGAAAGTTTTCACAAAATAGGCCGAATATAAGCATATGTTCAATTTTGTGACCCCCGGGGCAGGGTCAAATTTGACCCCAGGGGCATAATTTGAAGAAATTGGGTAGAGGATTGTTAGATGTCTCTACATACCAAATTTGATAGCCTTAGGCCCAATGGTTATGGACAAGAAGATTTTGAAAGTTTTTACAAAATAGGCCTTATATAAGCATATGTTCAATTTTGTGACCCCCGGGGCAGAGTCAAATTTGACCCCAGGGTCATAATATGAAGAAATTTGGTAGAGGACTATTAGATGTCTCTTCATACCAAATTTGATAGCCCTAGGCCAAATGATTATGGATGAGAAGATTTTGAAAGTTTTCACAAAATAGGCCTTATATAAGCAAATTTACAATTTTGTGACCCCCGGGCGGGGTCAAATTTGACCCCAGGGGCATAATTTGAACAAATTTGAAAGAGGTTCACCCAAGGAACATTCCTGAGAAATTTCATCAGAATTGGACCAGTACTTTAGGAGAAGATGTTTAAAGAAAAAGTTAGTGCATGCACGGACGCACGCACGACAGACACAGGACCATAACAGAAGCTCCGCTGGCCTCTGGCCAGTGGAGCTTAAAATCCATTAGCCAACTCATTAAAGAAGGTCAAAGTTGACACCCCCATGGCGTAAAACTGTTTATCTGTGATATTGAGCAAGTGGGATTATTGTTTATCGCACTACAGAAGCGAGAAGGTGATGTACCATGACGGCTAAAATATTGGCCAAACTGGATTTAGATATGAATGAAGGATTATAAAGGAAGAAAACCAAAAGGTGTTACTGTAAACATTAACCTCCAAAATATATTTATATTTGGTTGCTTTATTTTCAAAATTTTATTTTATGATTCTTTTGTTGAAAATCAGGCGATTGATAGACTGAAAATCAGGCGATTGATAGGCTATTTTTCTATCGCAAGAATTGAGATTTCATTACATTGGGGATCAGGCAAATGGTGAATTTTGCAGACTGCCAGGCTTGGCGAAATTGCCGGTTCGCTGGTCCTGACCAGCAGATTTCCATTTGGTCCAGCAGGTTTAACTAGAATGTCGGTCCTGGCGACCGGCAAAATGTGAAATGAATGCAAACAAATCACATTTTTTTCAAAGTTGAAAGTTCCAAGAGCAAACCCCTCACTACATCATGTAAATGAAATCACTCATTGTTTTGATGTTTGCAAAGTTTGTACATTGTACAATTAGCAAATCAACTGGCTACACAAAACCTACTTCAAACTCAGTCGCAAAATCTGCAACTGCATTCTAACAAAAAGATCTTGATAAGCTTTGACATGTTTTTATGCCCCCCTTCGAAGAAGAGGGAGTATATTGTTTTGCACATGTTGGTCCGTTTGTCGGTCGGTCCGTCAGTCCTTCCACCAAATGGTTTCCGGATGATAACTTGAGAACGCTTAGGCCTAGGATCATGAAACTTTATAGGTACATCAATCATGACTGGCAGATGACTCCTATTGATTTTGAGGTCACTAGGTCAAAGGTCAAGGTCACGGTCAAGGCCACGTTTTGGAAGGCATATGTCTCCGACCGCAGAACACTTGTTCGAGTAGATAAGGACATCAAAATATGAATTTCTTTATGAAGCATGGCTTTAAAAAGTTTTTTTATTAAATATAAACAATGTTAGTGATATCTTTATAACATGCACTCGTCTTAAGTCTCCAAAAATGTTATCATTTTAAATTGTACTAGTAAGTGTCCGGAAACCGCAATTTTATTTTCGATACTTCTACTTAATTAAAGTGATATTATGGGCATCTAACAGTTCAGGGGTCTAGCTAGGCTCAAAATTTAGGGAGAAGTCACTTCTCCCTGAAACCAAAATAGGGAGAATTGGTAACATCTTTGGGAGAAATGGTACAATTGCATCTTAGTTTAATGTATATTTTGAGGCAACTTAAAGGATAAGTGGTTTCTGTTCAGTGTACAATCAACTCTTCACTTGTTTTATACAATAAGACATGTTATTGTATAAAACCTACATTTTTCTTATTTCTCATTGATAGTTGATAATGATGGTACTTTTAATTATTTTTTTTCCTGAACAGGTGTATCAAATAAACTTCAATGTAAACCAGTAATGTTCAGAATCTTTTTACTTCCTTGTTAATTTTAAGCAATTCAACATGAAATCAAATTCATATTTTGTTACAAGTATTTGTTTTAAATTAAAATTCATTTAAAATCTCATTTTACAGCAGAGATTCCAAATCTGACCTGTAAATGAGCCCCATATTTATTGCCAGTGCTAGGTTACCTCTTCCCATTTGATCATTCTTGAGTATTGTTTTTATAATGGGCCATTTAACTTTGCTTAAGCATAGTTATTTGTAACCAGCACAAGGCAATTAATCATGGCATCATCTATGAACAATTTCAAGAAGTCTAAAAGCTCCAGACTGTTCTTTTGAATGTTCAACTTTGCATGACCTGTAAATGGGGTTAAGTTATGGCTGAGAATCGTCTGTGTCCAATTCTGCTTATAAAATTGATTTTAATCAGTCAATGTCTGGCACAAAGTAAATCATTTAAATGGGGAGATGTTACTTCGCCTGCATGAAATTAATGTGCGAAATTAATATTCCCCAAGCGAACAAATGGCTCACTTCGCCCACTCGCGAGACCCCTGCAGTTTATAGGTGTCTATCGCAACAGTTGTTTATTTTTGGTGTCTTCACTTCATATACACTTATATTTGTTAATGCATCAACATACTAAAACAATATCCGGAAAGAGAAAAATAATGCATTTGAATATCAACCATACTTTCGTTTGATAACTGATCATGCATGTACGATGTGAACCTAAATTTAGTTTTAGTGCAGATTCTTTCATATGACACAAAGACACAAATTTGTTTTACGGATCATTTCGGCTTAGAGGATTGGGTGAGTCATGTAAGAATATTGAATATAAAATATATTTTTATAAACAACTGGTAGCAAGATGAGTTGCAGATAATTGGTCAGTAACCACATTTTAACTAACTCTTTTGACCTGTTAATTCTTTTCAGCTCAATTCAACAGTGCAAAATGCCCATAATATCCCTTTAAGTTTACTTTATTATTATGCCTAAATGGATATCATTGGTCAGTTAAATATAGTTTGACCAATTAGATGCCCTGTTACATATTTCGTTGGATGATCATCATCCAATATGTGCTTTTTACGTTTCTAAGATGTAAATAGTTGTGTTGTTGTTTGTTTTTGGTTTGTTTTTCCGCTAAATTTTCTCCGGACAGGCACATTTTCTGAAATGCCTGTCGAGATGACCGGCAGATTTTTTCCAATTTTGCCAAGCCTGGACTGCCAATGCGTTAACAATTATTATTGTAAAGAAACACTCAAGCTTCAAGTGACTATATATTCTTTAAAGGATGGAAAAAAAAGACTCAATTTAATAAAGGCTATATATCCGCCAAACCTTGTCGAAACCCATATTTCCTTTCTTTAAGATAATCTTAAAATTTAGATCATTAAACTTTGAAATTTTTATCACGATCCACCTGGTAACTACAGAGGAGTTTAAAACACAATCTTTGGGTTGTAGTACGTACATACAAGTGCATTTCATCAGGGCTCAGCCTAGGTTCAAACTTGAGGGAGAAGTGACTTCTCCCTGAGCTGAAATTAGGGAGAAGTGAGGCCACTAGAAGGAGAAGTGATTTCTGTTCGGCGTTTAATAAAATTTTCGCTTGTTTTATACCCCTCATTACACCAAGCCTAAGTATCATCATAAATGACAAACAAATACTATTTTCAAATTCAATAAATCCTTACATATTAAGTCACATAAATCAATTCATACAAATAAAACTTGTGATTTCCATGTGCATCATAAAAATAAACAGTACTTTAATAATGCAATGACAATCCAAACCCTATTTACATCATAATGTACATGATAATTAGTAAGTGATTTTTTTCACCCAATTGGGAACAGGTCCGGTACCAATGCCATTGGAAATTCTTCGCGTCATGAAATCACCAAATTGTGGTAAAAACGAGTCAACAAAACACAATCTTAATGCATGGGACATATAGTATATCTGTTACTGTTTATCCGAATGTATACATATCCGAAATATGTACACTTGAGAATGCCTTACCTGTTTCATTTAATAATCCAAATTTTCCTTGTTGTTATCTGGTTTAACAAACCTTATTACACGTACATGTTTGTTAAATCCAGTTAATGCTTTCTCCATTATTAAATCACCATTACTTGTAATTTGAATCGCCAGCTTTGAATTGAACGCGGGTTAAATGTTACAATACATCTGCCATTTGCAATGTCGAAGGTCATGAGTCATGACGTAGCAATTTTATTCTACTCGGATAATTTATATCTAATCGAGGAAATGTGTTTTCTCAATGTCTATTGTGTAGTATTAGGACTTGTTCAATTGAGTAATTAAATAGTAATTAAATTGAATGCGTTTTAATTCCCTTTTATTATTGTTTAATTTGAGTTACGATGCTATGACGTTAAATTTTATTTACACTTAAATGTATTATGAATATTGCTGGGCCAAGTGTGAGGTTGAGCGCTCTATAACCAGGTTTAAACCCCCAATGCTTTGCATTGACCGTTCCAAGGCGGTGACCCCAGCTTTATTCATATTTTGTGTTTATGTTGGTTTGTATTGTGCTGTATTGTGCTATTTGTACTGTTTGGGCAATCGGTCACTTGCCTTAAATAAAGGACCAACTAATTGTTTTTAATGAAAATTCAATACTGCTCCAGCAGCTGGAGTTTCACTTCTTTATATTGTTAGTATAAAAATGAACTGTGATTCCAGTTTATATAAGATGGGTGTTACTCGTAATTATCGGTGGATTAACAAACTGACAAAACTCGCTGGACTTTTACAGTAGTGGATCTACGTAATTAATAGACCTTTGATCAATTTTGTTTTTCTTTAATAAGTTTTCCGACTTTCTTTAACCGTCTGCCAAAAACCTGTAATTATCGAATGGTCAATCAATTATCACGTAATCATTAGACAACTTACAGCACGCGCAAAGAGGTTGCGGTATATAAAATTAAGTCGTTAACATATGGATACGGTAGATAAAATTATGGAAATTAGCACTACAGTTTGCATGGGTGGGTTGTTAGTTTTCGTTTATATGGTTATGAATTAATGTCTGACAAAATGAATTGCACATCGACTGGATAATTAGTGTTTATGAGTTTTGAAACACGAAACAAGTAAACAGTAGAACATACTAGAATAAATCGTATTCATATTTGCTGTTGGGAATGTGTTGCGCGTGTAAACGTTTTTGAGCGTAAATACATGTCTATAACGACGTCATTTCATCGCTCAGGTAAACTACTGCATATGTATATACAATGCGCGCGTTCTCATTGGTAACTATCGATGTTAATGTACCGCTTAACAAGGCGTGTACTAATTCGGCTTGCAGAACAGAGAACTATCCAAACTGTCGGCTAAATGACACTCGCTATGATCTTTTGATCTAAACCGTTATTGTTTGGAGTGAATGCCCATGTATGCTAGTTGCCTGGATAAGCTTTCACAGCAGTCGATCTTTTGCTGTGATAATAAACTGATAACATAACAAGCGTCATCGGTGACTTTATGACATGTGAAAATAGAGAATTTTTAGATGAAAAAGTAGAGAGAAAAAAACGTCGATGTTGTAAAAAAGAAGGCGAAGTGAACTTCTCCTTCATGTAATTTAAGGGCGACATTATTATGTCCCAGGCGAAGATGTCGCCCACGTCGCCCTCACGGCCGAGCCCTGTTCATTATTATTCCCTGAATGCAAACTTTTATTTAAAAAAATTAAGCACACAGCTGAGCATAATCGTACATGTACATGGGTTAATAACCAGTATTTTTTTTTAATCACAAGTGACTATATCTAGAGAATCACCTTAGATTTATCTAGTGTGGACTTTTCTGCTGCTCTCGGGACGCCAGGAGCAGGGAAAGGGGCTGTCTCAGTTGTATTGACCTTCGTGGGCCTTATTTCGTCAACTTTCGGTTTCGAATTTGCATTGTCATTGCCTCCAGGCTGTTTGGATCTCGAATAAAACCAAAGTCCCGCTAAACCCAATCCTATAGGCGCACCGACAGCTAAAGCTATTTGCCATTTCTCCCACCCTTCAAAAATTGACGAGACACTGTCGGTGGTCGGGGCCATTTTAGATCACATGTGTCACAGTACGGCGTAGGCCGATCCGTTTGGGGTTAAATCAACTAAATGGGTGCTGGACGTTTCGTGCCACTACCAGTTCGTGCCACTGATATTTGTGTAGGAGTGCATTGGACGTTTCGTCCCACTGATAATATATAGGCGGATAGGTGTGAATAATACCGTATGGGTGTGAAATCATAACAGGAAACTTTCGCACCTTTGATTGTAACATCTGTTCAATGGGAAAACAACAATGTTTTTTTCAAGATTGTTTAAGAGTCAATTTAAATGCTTCATATAATACATTAACAATACATTACATAAATATATTAAAACATCAGAAGTGAATGCAAACATACATTTAAAAAAAAATTGCATCCTACCCAATCTGGTAGGATTATCTTGTGTTGGCAGAGATTACATAAATATATACAAACATTTGCAATAAATTGACATTAACAACATCAAAAGTGAATGCATGCATACATTTTAAAAATATCTAGATTGATAACATAAATATATTCAAACATTGTTTTAATACACATATACAAAAGTGCACAAATATAGAAACACAAATACAACAGCATACTATCCTATCATACACATACACAAAGACCTATAGAATACACAGATTGGAAACTTCGCGCCTTATCGGGCTATCTCGCGGCGGGGGTCATGTGGTCGAGAAACTGATAAGACCACTTTGGATTAGCAGACGATTTATTCCATAAATCAATCGGAGGAGTCCGAAGATAGCCGATGTATCACGATTGCGATAAGATAGCGACGTGTCCAGTAGCAACGGCTACGATTATCGAGCAAAGTTATGCGAAAATGTTACGGCGCTATAGAAAGGCGGCTGTAACTTGGTCAATAATTATCCGATTTTTATAAAATAAAGTTTCATAGAAACATGAGTAATTATGCTTTTACAATTTCTCGATTCTATTAACCTAAAATAAGAATTTATAATGCCGCGATCGTTGAAGTAATAGCGCTATAAGAATTTCCAAATCGCGGCGAGAATGCCGTTGAATAATTTATTTAAAAGGCTTTTGCTGATAAAATTTTCTTGTATACATTTTTAATTCAAACATTTAAAACCTTATAAAATAATATTATTTCAAAACGGATAGATATATGTGGACACATAGATCTAGGTCTCTGATAAAAACAACATTCCAGTATAATAAATGCTATGATCGTTCGATCCAAAAACGGTTTCAGTTAGTCTTATTTCAATATTGATTCTGTGGATTTTTTCAGTTTTTTTTAATTCTCTATTTTTTATTAAGATCTTATTCATGAGTTATAGGTTATTAAAGTTTTGTTTGTAACCAAGTTTTTTTCTATTGGTAATTAATAAAAGCTCTAAGTGTCATGGACTAGGATTTCGCGAAAAGAAAACAAAACAAACATTTCACGCGCGTGTTAATTGTCGGATCAATTAGCGAACTGAAGGAGATGTTATGTTTGTATGAAAAATGACAAAGGTTTTCACAATGAACCAAAGCACGTTTGACGACAGGTGTGCAGAATAGGGTATAAGAGCTAAAAATTGTACCAACTTTGTACAAGGCCAAAATCCTTTACAATGAACATTTTCCTCCAGTTTGTTTAAATCAAACCTAGATAAACATATCACCAAGCATAACAATCTGACTTTATCTATTTGGGATGAAAAATGAAAAAGTTTATCAAAAAGAACAAAAACACGTTTGACAGCAATCGTTTACAACAGAGGAAAAGAGCTTAAAAATGTACCAACATTGTATAAGGCCAAATCCTTTAAATTGAACATTTTCTTCTACGTTTTTGTAATTTATACTTAGATTAACATCTCTCCTAGCATAAAAATCATACTTCAAAGATTTGGAATGAGAAATAGAAAAGTTTTTAAGAAAGAAACAAACCACTTTGGCGACAGGTGTGAAAATGATTGAATGAAATAACAGTATAAAATTGTACAAAGGCAAAATCCTTTAAAATGCCTTATTTTCGACTACTTTTTATAAATCATACCTAGATTAACATCTCACCTAGCATAACCATCTTACTTAATCAATCTGTGATGAGAAATGAAGAAGTTTTTGACAAAAATCGTTTGGGCCTTTCAATTTTTCAAAAATTATCGAAAATGAACAAATCCATTGTTCTCTTTCAAATTCCGATAAATTAATAATACATAAGAATAATAACTTCCAAAACCTGAAGCATTATCAACAAAGAAAATAAAAACTTATTTTTATTTACAGAAAAAAATATTCAATATGTCTGTTTGCGGCGACCGACTTTGCGCATAATTGATTGCTTTAAAACAAAATGGCCGACAGTAGCTGGAACAGGGAAGAATCTACAGGTACACCGGCATCTCCAAAATCGATGTCACGTGACCCGCGTCCGCCGTTAGATATTATCGCATATCGCTATCGCGAAGACGAGAGTTTCCAATCTGTGTTATCTATAGGTCTTTGACATACACAAATCATATATACAATGTATTGCATTTCAAAAGTCCTCATCGTGGATGTCATCCTGGGTTGTGCTAGGTCCCAGCCCGATGATATGGCTGCACGCTCTCAGCAGTTGAGTAGTTGTCATGTCATCGTCTTCGTACTTCTCCAAGATCTCGAATAGCCGCCCGCGCACTTCTTTGAAAATTTTCCGGTGTACCCGAGTCAGGGCGTGCTCCGACACAAGGCGGATTGTCAGATTCACTGTTTCTGCCTCATGGCGCAACAGGGGGACGAGCACGTAAAACCCTAGGTCGGGACGCCCTGCTCGACCGTTGATTCTGCGATGCCATCCTGGAAAAAAGAAATATGTTGTGAACTATGATGTATATTAGTTTGTATTTAATAATAATTATATTATAACTATCCAATGAAAATATGATATATTAGTTTTTATAAGATAATATTTAAATTATAACTATCAATTGAAAATAATATATTGCTTTATTATTCTATATATGTAAAAAAATACCTTTAACGTCGTTGTTCGTTCGTACCGTCTAGCGGTATTATATACTGTGTGTTCAACTGACTTTATTTACTCCTTCAATAAATTACACAGTTTGTATCATAATTAAAGCGGTGAGTTGTTTACTTATTGGTTACTAATTGGCCATCAAAGGCCCGTGTCGGTAAATTAAAGGCCCGAGTCGGTAATTAATTGATTGCTAATTACGCAAATACACATACGGCTATTTGAAAGTTTGTGAGTCAATAGTGGTTTATGGTATATTTATTCGCATAATCAGCATTACATGCTTTTGGCAAAATAAATCATATGATAAATACATATACACAGTGAGATGAAGATTGGCTAAATCATAGCATACAAATAATCTCTATAGATAATATTAAAAACACACACACACACGCACGCACGCACGCACGCACGCACGCACACACACACACAACACACACACACACACATTATTTGCTAAAACCTTCTGAATAATACTATGTAGATTAAAAATCCAGTCAGACGTGAAAAATCTACTATGTAGATTAAAAATACAGTCAGACGTACTACGATTATTTCTAAAACCAAATTGACATTCATTTAGAATTGATTCGTTCTCGAACCAATTATTTAGAAGGTTGCGCAGCGTTAAAGAAAATATTTTAGCCAGAATATTTACTAAAGTTATCCCTCTATAATTTGCCGGATTAGATTTATCACCCTTTGTGAACAATGGGACAATTGAGCCTTTAGTCCAGGACTCCGGATATACACAGTTATCAAATAAGTAATTGAATATTTTAGCTAGGAATGGGGCGATACATTCTTTACAATCAATGAAAATAGTAAAGCATAAGCTTTTCTTAAAAGAAAAAGACCTACTTTATTTTAAATTGTATTATTGTTCATTAATGTTATATATTATTATTTATGTATATAATACATACAATTGAAGCATAGAAAATAACAGCATTTCATGTTTTATATTTATTAAACATAATGAACTATGCACACATGTTTTTATACTAACAATAAATCATTTTATTTTATTACTACAAGCGCATACACATGATTCATAAAAAATAACAACACTTTATGCTTTATGTTTATCGCATATAATACACTATTTACAAATATTAGTATACTTACGATAAATCATTTTATTTGTTTGTTATTTATAATCATAATTGTCAACATTGTTGTAATTTTCTACATTTATATACACCCCAATATCATTCACACCTATACGGCATTATTCACACCTATCCGCCTATATATTATCAGTGGGACGAAACGTCTACCCCTTTTTAACACAAATATCAGTGGCACGAACTGGTAGTGGCACGAAACGTCCATAAACCAACTAAATTCTGGGACCTCAACTGTAACGACGGACACGGTTTAATTAAATGTCACAATCCAGATCTTGTCATTTATTTACGACTAATCAAAATTCACTAGAAATAAGAACTATAAAAATGAAAAAAATGTGCTTTGTAGATCTAGTGTAGATCTATCACGGTGTGTTAAGATTTCTAGATATACAAAATATACAGAAGAAAACTCCAGCTGCTAGAGCAGTACTGCATTCTCATTATATACAATTAGTTGGTCCTTTATTTTAGGCAAGTGGCCAATTGCCAAAACAGTACCAAACAGAACAAAACAAAACAACATAAACATATATATATGGCGTACCATTTGGGTCGAAAGTCAACAAGACCTACTAGGTAAAAAGAGAAATGCACGTCGACGTACAATATGTACGTCGACGTACAAAAAATGTACTTCAGACGTACACATATGAAATACACTTCGACGTATATATAGGCTCTGGCACAAGTTGTCATATCATGCCAAAGGCTCGCTTACTAACAAAATTCCTGAACTCGTTTAATTCAATATGGTATGATATATGACAACGAGTGTCAGATCTTTTTTATCACATGCTTTTAAATGAGCAAAATAAATAAATATTTATGCAAACATAATGATAACCGAATGTTGTTTACATTTCGTGACGTCATTTGACGTTGCAACGTCATTTCAGCAAAATAACAAAATGCGATTGGTCAATAAACGAAAACTAAGCCAATGAACACGCTTATAAAATGTTGTATTACACATGTGTAAAAAAATATGTAATGGTTGTATTACATTTTGGAAACAGGGTACAGCATGTGATAAATATTTGTACGTCAAAGTACAAATTGTACTGCGACGTACATTTTTGTACGTCGACGTACAAATTTTCTGAACAGCCAATAAAAACCCTCGTCTCTTGAGCCGCTTTTCATTCAGATTTATTCATAATAAATGTTTCAAATGTCTTTTTTTAAATGAGGACAAAATGAATAAAAATATCAAATTGAAAAAAACAACAAAAAAACAACAACAAAGAATTAAAAATATGTATCTACTAGACGGTATTTATTCTAAAATCGGTTTAAGTAATAAATATTATACACTTTATAAGACAGCAGGCCGATGTCTGATCTATATGTCACTTGACGCTCAAATGGATAAAATAGGGATCACCACAGCAGGTTGCTAATACACATTGTAGACTTCCGCTGTTTTATTGTGGTAACACGATTGTTTAGAACGCATAGGCCAAATAATATGGAAACAAATTTTAAAATAAAAATCGTATAACGAGTCTGAAAATAGCGCAGTGAATGTTTATCATGGGGATCAAAGCAACAGATGTAAGGTGTCATCTGATTGGCTAACACTCAAGGGTCGGTAAAAAATGTACGCCGAAGTACAATTTTGTACGTCGAAGTACAAAATAATGTACGTCGACGAACATATTATACGTCGACGTAATTTCTCTTTTTACCTAGGAGGTATTGTTGACTTTTGACACAAATGGTACATCATAGATATAAGAATAAAGCTGGGGTCACCGCCTTGGAACGGTCAAGGCAAAGCATTGGGTTTTAAACCGGTTTTAAAGCGCTCAACCTCACACTTGGCCCAGCAATATTCATGATACATATAAGTGTAAATAAAATTTATCCTCATAGCATTGCAACTCAAATTAAACAATAATAAAAGGGAATCAAAACGCATTCAATTTAATTACCATTTAATTACTCCATGGTAGGAAAGTGACCAGAGCAACAGAGTGACAACTTTTTGAGGAACAATGAAATGAAATTACGAACAAGTGTCAACTATATCCCTTCTTTTTAGAAAAAGATTTAAGAATATAGTTTCAAAAAGTTAATATTTCAGATCACCATCGCGCAAATACAGGAATAAACATCATAAACTGAACTTCTTCTTCTTCTTCTTCTTCTTCTACAGCACCCCTTTTTAATAGAATATATTGTTCCGGCGCCTTTTGTTTAAGGGTTGAAAACTGTACAAACGTTCTCAGTTGGGTGTAAATTTTAAATTAATTTCGTTGTAAGTGTCTACATGTGGATAAGGTGGACAATTACCGCCACAGGAGCAAGGGTTTTTAAAACGTCTACTGTGGCTGCCTCGTGTATATGGGGAGGTAGTGAATTCGATTGGATTTGTATGTACCTAAAGCAATTGTTTCTACTGAGTCTGGATCCGCGGTCGACAAGAACAATATGGTTATCATGAGGAGTGATGGCAACTACATGGTTGATAATTTTATACAGCACAAAGAGACGAAATTTTGTCTTCATATTTCATTTGTGGGCCGATTGAGGGCGTTTATCATATTAATTACTGAGCTTGTGTTGTGGTAACTTTTTTTTTACGAATCTTTCTGCACGCCTTTCTACTTTTCCCATTTAATTTATTTGAGCTTTTGTATTTGGGTCCCAGACAGTGGAGGAGTATTATAATTAAGGCCTGACTTTTGCTTTGTAAGTATGATCTTGATGAGTGAATTTTGAGGTTGCGGCGAAGAAATCCGAGTGCCTGGTTTGCATTTTTTGTGATTGGGTTAATATGTTTATCCCATTGAAGGTTACTTTGGAGTGCAACACATAGATATTTGGCAGATATCCGTTTTCAAGGATTTGATCATGTAGTTTGTATGAGAAGATGATATGATTTCCTTGTTCATGGTAGAATTGAATTACACTGTCATGCTCCCATCGACCAGCAGCTTCAAAACATAGCTGCAGCTTATAGGCGTCGGAGAGATTGTTGATGTTTTCGTAGATGATGCTGTTATCTACACCAAGTCCTTGGGTGGTATGCTTGATATAATCATCAATGTGACTTATGTAGGTCAGAAACAAGATGGGCCCAAAGCCAGTGCCCCGTGGGACTCCGGAGGTAATATGTACATTGTCTGACATGGTTCTCTCCAGGACTACAGTCTTGGTTCTATTTGTTAGGAAGTCAGAAAACCAGAAGAAAGCATTTTAATTAATTCCATAGTATTTTCGTTGTGTAAGAGGTGTTAGTGGGGGACTTAATCGAATACTATAGACAAATCCATAATTATGGTGTAAGTTTGTATACCTTGATTATGTCATCGAGTTAGGTTTAGGAGAAAATTATATCAATTGTGTTTCACACAAACGAGAAGGTCTAAACCGGTGTTGTAAGTCACATTTATTTATCAAGGTGAGACATGATTTAACTAGCTATGTCATGTACAAGTATTGTACAGCAAATGCATGTAAGTGATATTGGTCTCTTATTTATAGCAGTATGTTTGTCTCCTTTTTATAGACAGGGCATACATTTGCATGTTTCCAATCAGTTGGGATTTTTCCTAGGGACAGGGATTTTATTTAAAGATTCAAGTCAGGATTGGGGATATTTCTGTACTGCATTCCTTTAATACTCTGCAGGGTATTTGAATTTAAATTGACCTTAGGCTTTGTGAATTTTACAAGTCCCTTGTAGTCTCCATCCTACTCTACGGCTGCGAGACACAGAACGCAGATACAGGCATTTGAACATAAATTTCTCCTAAGGCTGCTCCGCATCTCATACACGGAGCACAAGACCAACGAGTTAGTCAGGAAGATGACTGCATTTGTTGGACCACAAGAGCCCATACTGGCGACGGTGAAACAACGAAATCTGGTTTGGTTTGGGCACGTCACCAGGCCAATCTCCACGCAGAGTTGTCGTTCCTTGCTCTCACAAACAACTCTGCGAAAGGCTCAGCACGCCATTTTGTCTATAAAATAGCTAAAACCGAACAAACGCATTCAATGTATATTTGATTGGATATTTAAGATCGCATGCATTAAATTAAGAAATATGACTTTTAAATGTACGATAAATCGTGCAAAAACTTGCGAGTTTTAATGCAACTCTTTGGAACTATTTTATTGCCCATTCACGCAGATGGAATCATTCCACGCACTTTACAAATGTAAATAATTGAACATAATGTTTATTGAGTGACGTTAGGAATTGCTTCGACGTGTGTATGTATGTTGGTTTCTTAACATCAAAAAACCATATCAATTTTATAATAGTGAATTAAGACTGATATAAGATATCATGGTATGAGATGGTTTTCTTTAATGCAGTGAATGCAATGTAACCGTCGTGCAAGAGATTGTTAGTATACTGTAGCCTCAATGATGAACGCTTGGTATGATCATGACATGAATGAGACGCTTTCACAACAATAGTCCGTTCTGAGCCCAACACAGAGGTGAATGTAATGTAACAGTCGTGCAAGAGATTGGTCACCGGGCATGCCTCTCTGTGCAAGAGTGCTCTTCAGGGCTAGCTATAAGGTTGTCGAAATCAAGGCCGTCATAATAAAAGCTTGATGAACAATTTAAAAGCGTTGACATACCTTTCCATGGATGAATTACGCTCAGCAGCACACAACAGACCTGACTGAAGGAGGATGTCCGTATCGTCGTCCCTCATTTTCCCCCCAACGACCAAACCGGTCAAGGGAATGACGATGTTGACGAATTGTTTAGATATTCCATTTTCTGTGATGTTGATGTCTGACATAGATGGATGTTGGCTGGAGCCTTTATCAGGAATAGTACTGTATTAGATGTGATTGGTGTGAAGGCATCTTGACACTGTCTGTTGAGGATATACGCTTTGTTTTGTGGTTCCGATTAAAGAGACTCTAATGATATCACAACGTGTTGGTTTATGAACGATTTGTGTTAGAAAATGGTCATCTATGATAGTTATAGTTCTTGTTTCATGTTTGTTTACTTTGGTCATATTTGGCTTTTTAATATTTAATATACTCTGTGTTGGACGTACGCAAGTGCAGAGTGTGCTTAAGCATAAGCGAGAAATTATGTAGAAGTATGAATCGAATGCAAATGTGAGTTTGAAGCGTTGTATTTTGTATGAGGTTGTTGAATTAAAATGCTTTTGTGTGATGTTTGCGTACGAATAAATTTTAACAAACTTTTTGCGTCTTTTTCTTATTAGAACGGTACAATATCTTCGTACTATCGGTTTATGAAAGCGAATCCGCTTTTTAAACTTGTACGGACGTGACGTCAACGGCACGTGACAAGTTTTATTTCTTGAATGATCGAGATGCATGAGTAAACAATTATACTAGCGTAGATAAAGTCATTGCTTTAGTTTAATAACAATATGAAATTAAATCAATCTATAAGATATAATTCTGTATTTTTCAATGTACGTAAATTATGTTATTATGCTTAGTTAACGGCAATTAGCATTTGTTTAACACCGTATGCAAACGAATGGGTGGGGTAACGACGTAGCAATACTACCAACTGACAAACCATCTAAAAATTGTGATCCGAATTCAACGGTCACCTGTGGACAGCGGTCACTTTGGTCATTTCCCTTGACTGACCGCTGAATTCAGGTTTGACTGTATACTTAACGTATGTATTTTCTAATAGTTCCGAATACTTTTTTGTTCGAGTCATCCTAGTGTTTACATGGACATATTAAAACAAAAAGTCTCTGTCTTCAGTAGGGGTTGTTTGTTTCATGCTAGTGTAAGTTGACAAGGATAGTGTAAAAAGGATATGTGCTTTTAGAAACCTCTTATACACGAAATAGTCTGCTAGATCTACTGACATTTGCTTTGAATTCGCGATATACTTAAAAACGCAAAAACGAATTAACATATACATGTGCATATAATATTTGTTGCATTTTGGTGAATGATCGAATTTTATTTCATTACAAAAATCCAACGGTGGCGTACCTCCGAGCGAACATATTATTTTATGAACACGATTCTACATTAGATCAGGGACCTACACACGAATATGTCCCTGATTAGATCACGATTTATCGCGTTTGCTGTTGTTGAATAAGCCTAATGACCCGACTGAAGACGCACGAGGAGCGCCGTGCTAATTTAGAAGAAACACACAAACATTTATCATACCGAAGAGACAAAATGCACCTTGTTCGAATGCACCTAGTTACCGTCATATTGTTAACTTCACGATTTGAAACTTTAAAAACTAAACGCGCTGATATCTAAGTAAAAATGCCATACTTTGCGACACCAAAGCAATCGACGTAATGCAGTATATTGTCAATTGTATCGAGCGGCAACCTAGAATGTGCAATTCCGCAAAAATGCATCCGTCTCTCATCGGGCATTCTTTCCTTGTTTCGACAACAGTCATGAATTTTTTCCGGAACCTATCACACCATCAGAATAAAGAACCACGGAGATAACTTCTAAGTGATCGTCGATAAACGACCTAATGCAACCATAGTGTTACCTCAGCGTCTTTTTACATTACCGCCACGACCCCAATGCGTGCGTCTGGGCACCTACAGGAGACTCAGAGACAGTCCATGACGGTGACAGACAGTCTCTCAGACCGTCGGGATACATGTAGGAGATTCCAGACAGTCTGCGACGGTGCCAAGACCGTCAGGGCACCTACAGCAGACTCACAGACAGTCGCCCACAGTGCCAGACAGTCTCCCAGACCGTCGGGGCACCTGCGGGAGACTCCCAGACAGTTTGCGACGACAGTGCAAAGAAAGTATGGGCACATGCATGAGACTCCCCGTAAGTCCTCGAAGGTGCCCGACAGTCTCCCAGACCCTTCGGGCACCTGCAAGAGACTCACAAAAAGTCTACGACGGTGCCAAGACCCTCTTTGCGCCAGCAGGAGACTCTCAGATAGTCTACGACGTGGCCAGACGCAGAAGACTCCAAGACAATCTGCGACGGACGGTGCCTAGACCATCTGGACACATGCCAGAGAATACCAGACGTTGTACGACGCTGCCTTTCAGTCTTGAAGTCCGTCGGGTCACCTGCAGGAGACTCCCAGACAGTCTGAAACGGTGCTCGGTCCGTCTTTGCACCTGCAAGAGACTCCCCGAAAGTTAACGACCGTGCCAGACAGTCTTCCTGACTGTCTGGGCATCTGCAGGAGACCACAAGACAGTCTGCGACGTTGTCAAGACCATGTGGGCATCTGCAGGAGGCTCCCAGAAGTTTACGACGGTGCCAAACAGTCTGTCAGACCGTCGGGGTACCTATAGCCGACTACCAGACAGTCTGCTACGGTACCAATACCGTCTGGACACACCTGCAGGAGACTACTAGACAGTCTATGACGGTGAAGACAGATAGTCTCACTGACCGTCGGGGCACTTGCAGGAGACTCCAAGACAGTCAACGACGGTGTCAATAGCGTCTGGGCACCTGCATGAGACTCTCAGAAATTTTACAACGGTGTCTGTCAGTCTTTCAGACCGTCGGGGCACCTGTAGGAGACTCCTAGACAGTTAACGTCTGTGCCAGACAGTTTCCTAGACTGTCGGGTCACCTGCAGGAGACTCCAAGACAGTGTGTGACGGTGCCAAGACCGTCATGGCACCAACAGGACACTCTGACAGTGCCAAGACCGTCATGGCACCAGCAGGAAACTCTCAGACTGTCTGAGACGGTGCCAGACAGTCTCACAGACCGTCGGGGCACCTGCAGGAGACTCCCGGACAGTCTGCGACGTTGCCAGGACCGTGTGGGCAGCTGTCGGAGACTCCCTGACAGTATACGACGGTGCCAGACAGCCTGCTAGACCGTCGAGGCATTTGAAGCAGTCTATCAGACAGTCTGCAACGGTACAAAGACGAACTGGGCACCTGTATGAGACTCCCAGACAGTCAACGACGGTGCCAGACAGTCTTCTAGACCGTCGGAGGAAACTTCAGGAGACTCCCAGACAGTCTAAGGCTATGCAAAGATCGCCTGGGCACATGCAGGAGACTCCCAGACGACGAGGCAATACAATCTCCCAGACAGTGTGCGGCTGTGCCAGACAGTCTCCCACACCGTTGAGGCACCTGAAGCAGACTACCAGACAGTCTGCAACGGTACAACGACCGTCATGTTAGCTGCATGAGACTCCAAAACAGTCAATGGCGGTGCCAGACAGTCTTCCATACCGTCGGGGCACCTGCAGAAGACTTTCAGACAGTCTGTGACGATGCCAATACCGTCTGGTTACCTGCAAGAGACTCCAAGACAGTCAACGACGGTGCCAGACAGTCTTCCAGACCGTCGGGGCACCTGCAAAAGACTTCTAGAAAGTTTGTGACGGTGCCAATACCTTCGGGGCATCTGCAGGAGACTCCCAGACAGTCTGCGACGTTGGCAAGACCGTATGGCACCAGCAGGAGACTTCAGACAGTCTACGACTGTGCCAGTCAGTCTCCTAGTCCGTCGGGGCACATGCAGCAGACTACCAGACAGTCTGAAACGGTACCAAGACCGTCTGGGCATATGCAGGAGACTCGCAGACTCCTCGACAGTCTTTGACGTTGGCAAGACCGTATGGCACCAGCAGAAGACTTCCCCACAGTCTACGACGGTGCTATACAGTCTCCCAGTCCGTCTGGGCACCTGCATGAGACTCCCAATTAGATTACGACCGTGCCAGACAGGCTTTCATACCGTAGGGGCATCTGCAAGAGACTCTGCGACGGTGCCAATACAGTCATTGCACCAGCAGGAGAATCCCTGACAGTCTGCGCCGGTGCCAGACAGTCTACCAGACCGTCGAGGCACATAAAGGAGTCTCTCATACAGTCAGCGACGTTGCCCAGACCGTGTTTGCACCTGCAGGAGACTCCCAGACAGTCTCTGGCGGTGCCAGACAGTCTTCCAGACCGGGGCACCTGCAGCAGACTACCAGACAGTGTGCAACGGTACAAAAACCGTCGGGCATCTGCATGAGATTCCCAGATTGTCAACTACGGTGCCAGACAGTATTTCAGACCGTCGTGGAGCCTGCAGGAAACTCCCAGACAGTCAACGACGGTGCGAAGACCGTCTGGGAACCTGCATGAGACTCAAAGACAGTCTACGAAGGTGCAAGACAGTCTCCAAGACCGTCGGGGCACATGCACAAGACTCCCAGACAGTCTGCGACGATGCAAAGACCGTCTGGACACCTGTAGGAGTTACCCAGTCAGTTTACGACAGACAGTCTCCTAGACCGTCGGGGTATCTTAAGGAGACGCCCAGGCGGTCTACAACGATGCCAAGACCGTCTGAGCACCTGCAGAAGACTCACAGACAGTGTTCGACGGCTCAAGAAGTCTTCCAGACCGTCGGGGAACCTCAAAGATACTCCAAGAAAGTCAGCGACGGTTCCAAGACCGTCTCGGCACATGCAGAAGACTCTCAGACAGTCTACGACGATTTCTGACAGTCGCCCAGATCGTCGTAGTACCTGCATAAGACTCCCAGACAGTCTGCGACGGTGCCAAAACCGTCTATGTACCGTCAAGTGACTCTCAGACAGTATTCGACTGTGCCAGACAGTCTCCATGACCGTATGGGCACCTGCAGGAGACTCCCAGACAGTCAACGACGGTGCCTTTACCGTCTTGGCCTCTGCAGGAAACTCCCGGACAGTCTGCAAAAGTGCCAATAACGTCGGGGCACCTGCTGTAGACTCCCGGACTGTGTGCGACGTTGCCAAGACGTGTGGGCACCTGCGGAAGACTCCCAGACAGTTTACGACGTATCCAGACAGTCTTTCAGTCCGTCGGGGCACCTGCAGCAGACTACCAGACAGTCTGCAACGGTACCAAGACCGTCTGGGCACCTGCAGGAGACATCCAGAAAGTATCCCAGGCCCTCGGGGCACATGCAAGAGACACCAAGACATTCTGCGAACGTGTCAAGACCGTCTGGGCACCTGTAGGAGACTCACAGACAGTCTATGACATGCCTGTCATTCTTTTTAGACGCTCCTATTTGCATTCGGTTTTAAAACATCCTGCATTGTTAACTTCAACTTCATGTCCATTACGATTCTCAAATGAGGTTTCCAGTAAATAGTGTAAATTACAGTATATAGTGTCGTATTGACATGCAAATTTGACCCACAACAAAAAAACTATACTTTCGATAATAATTTAATTGCTTAGTTGTTCGATTGACAGATGGGCAGCAGAACTGCCCCTTTTTACATTTCCGTTACATGATATTTACAATTTAGCGTTTGTATCTTTTATATCGTCGGGTCACTCGAACTTCAAGATGAACTTTAGAATATTAACATAAAATATGGTCGATATACATATTAAATTTGTTCATTGACGCCATTTTACATGTACTTGTATAATTGTCCTTATTAAAATGACACTGACAAAACATTTGCACTACACAGGCAAATAGTTGACAAATAAAACGAAAAAGTATTTTGTAATGTAATATAAAAACGAGGGATCTAAGTGTTTGTTTAAGAACTAGCGCCTAAATATTAAGCCGCACTTGAATTTTTTTACATGTGTCATTTTAATAGTTTTATTATTGATTTACTTCCGTATTACATTTATTTTGTATCTTATCAATGCTATTTGAAACATGTCGACGCAAGGGTAAAACATATTTACAACATCTTAAGTGCAGTAACATTTTATTTTTCGCTGATTATAAAGCTGATCAACGCCATTCTGTCTTGATTGTTATGCTACTCAATCTTACTGGTGATTATTTTTTACACGATTTATTATCATAGTTAAACGCCTTTTTGGGTACACATACTCAAGTGTTTTTCCTGTGCTTCAATGTCCAAAACTAAACAGACGGTATGTTTTTTTAAAACCCTAAGGTCGATTATAACAATTATTATTTCTCTCGTTTCGAACCGTGTATTATCTAATTAATAAAAATTGTTTTGGTTGTTACCGTTTAACTATCGATTTTGTCATCTAGATTAGAAGAAGATGAAATATAAAGTTTGCAGAAGTAATATGCTCTTCGTTCGTTTTTTTCGTCCTGATTCCTTATAACGATAATTTCCCCAAAGTTTTGGGGCCATTCTTTTTGGTGTAAGGCCGACATACATCTTGAAATGGTTTCATACACCTATGTTATAACGCTGCGTTGCGTTGGTCCAAAATACAAACACATAGTCATACATTGGCTATTGTACTTACAAATGAACTCCTTATAATCCTAATGTACATACATTTTTTCGATGTAAAAAAACTATTCAACAGCAATGGTGACTTGAAATAAGTTCATTTATAACGCAATCATCCTCTCAGTTGTTATCCTTGAAATAAGTGGGTTTCAAATCCATAGTTGATCAATTCGTAGGATATATTAGCTAATTTGAAAGGGCAAGATTTCCTGTTTCGGTAAGGATGATTTTTTCGTCAAAAAATTTCCTTGATACATACTGCAAATATTTCAAAAATATTTTACAACAGGGTTGGTTACTTTCCAACTGAATTTGATTTAACGTCTCACACTTTCAAGTATTTGAATAACCATCTGACACTAATTCAAACAAAATATCAAGCATACTCAAAATTGTTGTTACAGTTTTGTTTTATGGATTCACGTCTTTCTGCCGCCATGCCAAAACAACCAAGTGACCCGGCGAATAGAATATAAGTGAATTCAGACGAGTGCAGTTTTCATACCGACTCGTATTCTCGCTAAGTATGATTCTCGGACTGGTTGGAGCGTGTATGTTGCTGGGCGCCCAAGCGCTGGAACCCAAATGCGTCAATTACAACACAAACAGGTTCGAATATGAGCACAACGTGATTGAGAAGCTAATCTACTTGGAACAATTCAAATCAGAAAACGCTAAGAAAATGCAAGTTCTGGAGCAACAAGTACAAGGTGAGTTGTTGTATTCAAATTCAATTATTTCAAATAATAATACCTTTATAATAATCTCTTAAATGTGTTCATTCACAGATCAATTTCAACGTAGGCTTATAATCTTCAAAGTATGTACCAATTTTATGACATGAAAGAATAGTATGTATCTTTGGAGGAAAACTCATACTAAAACACCATAGCAAATATGTCATATTTTAATTGAACGCTTACTTAAAAGGGCATAATGTATTCGACATATGAATGCATTTATATTTTTAACATTTGTCTGATATTGCAATGATTCATGATACATTAATTGTAGCGCCTGATTGTGTAGATCTGCGACCTAATGAGAATAATTCCAACACGATTAACTGATTGGTTGTTAATATTAAATCAAAATCATTCAGATAGATTGCTTTTACTTTAATTAAAGACAAGATACTGCAATAATTTGTTTTCTGATATGGGATTTCACATCTCCAGGCTGTATTACCAACTCACATCAGACGTCAGCGACGTACGTTCACTGGGGTAAGAAAACATGTCCCAATGTCACAGGCACTACACAGGTGTATACAGGGCAGGCAGCCGGGGGACACAGTTCTCACGCTGGCTCTGGTGAATACATTTGCTTGCCAAGCGACCCAGAGTATGACCAATACAATAGTGTGGCCGATACGTCCAGGTCTTTGATGTATGGCGCTGAGTACGAAATACACTCAAATCCTCCAGCGTTCAACAATCTCAATCAGAACGACGTAGCGTGCTCCGTGTGCCTTGCTGGCGGAAAATCAACTTTGATGATACCTGGCCGCACATCTTGCTACAGCGGATGGACCAAGGAGTATCAGGGATACCTGATGGGAGAGCATTATACACATCAAGGCAAAGGGTATGTATGCATGGACAAAAATGCCGAGCCATTGCACTCAAGCTTTGCGGACCTAAATGGAGCCTTGTTTTACCTGGTTGAAGGTCGATGCGGCACTCTTAAATGCCCTCCGTACGTAGAAGGAAGAGAAATTGCGTGCGTCGTCTGTTCGATCCGCACATAAACATGTTACAACACACAAGCTTAATGGATTTTTGAAGTCTGTAAAATAAGTTTAATTAAAATAAGTTCAAATTATTTGTCAGATTGCTACTTTAATATTACATATATAGTCGCATATAACGTGTTATTATTAGTCAATTTATTAAACGCTCGAGGCCGTTGCATATGTATTAAAGATATGTATTGCTATTTTAACACGCTGCTATGGTATAACCAGTGCGGCAGGCTCACATTAAGGTACACGAAATACATGTTTGCTCGATGTTAAATAAATCTTAAAAAGTATAATACACATATCCTAATTAGAACGTGGTGTTGATTTCTTCCATATTGAATAAGTTGTTCCGTTGATTTCATTTTCAGTTATAAACTTAAATATTTTCTTGTCGTTACATTCTTAAAACGCCACTTATACGAGAACATGTTTTTCTAAGAAAAGTTATAAGCCAAGTTACCTTTTAATGTTTTCTTTTGATTTGGCCAACTTTGCAATTACACGGAGAGACTCTTGTTAGCCTATTCCAATCAAATTGGTATCGATATCTGTATATTCGTGCCCCTTTTCATATTGTGAGATAAATTGTACCAAGCAATCACTTTCGATAACAATGGTTTTGTAAAAAATATAATAAGCTAATGATTTGCAGATTATAACGTGACATGGATGCTCTATATATCTATGTACCTTTTTATTTAGTCAGACATATTGCAATAGTCGCAAGATTTATTTATAATGTGTATCCTCAAATTATGTCTATTAAAAATCCCTTGATTAATACATTAAATATAATGTTCTATCTTTATATGATGCTTAAGTCGATATAATACAATGATATCAATCAGGCGATTTCGTTTTATCATTATTTTGAATAATATTATTAGTCAAATAGTTCCTGCTTAATATACTGAACGCTTTGTTTACGCGGAAACCGAATAAATGATTACATAAAAAACTTACTGGATTACTTATATTGTGTTGGGGATAATTTATCTGCTCAATATCATGTTTAAATACTATTTTATAATTATGTATTAAGCATTCAGCGAGGCATACAGTGCGGCTCGGTTCGTGTTTAAACGTCGTCTAAGGACGTATAACAGAACAGAACAGAACAGACATTTTATTTAGACTTATACATAAGTACATCGTCTTAATACAAACAGTATAAAATAAATATGTCACGTTTTCATTACATTTAAGTTGAAAACAAATATATATATAAAACAAAAAAACAAAAAAACAAATACAAATGAAGAAAAAGCATATAGTAAATTTTCTAAACATATAATGACAGAAAGATTTGTAGGTGATACCGGTTATATGGTATTATTGATAAATGAATTGCGAATTACAAATGCTTCTTTTATATATTTACACAACTTGACAAGTTCGTTTTTATCGGATGAAGTCAGTAATTGGTGATACTTAAATACAGATGGATTAACATATAAATACCTTTTAAGGTATTTTTGTCGTAAAACACTAAAACATGGACAAATACAAACAAAGTGAAACTCATCTTCAATATCTCTACTATTGCAACAAACACAGAATCTTTCGTTGCGAGGAATATTATTACGCCCATACCTCCCAGTTTAGATTCTCAGTGAGTGAACAGAAATTCTTAACTTAACAAATTGGGTACGCAAACTCCTTGGTAACAAATCCAAGTAAGATTCGTATACAATTGTAGGTTTAAAAACTCTGTACATGTCTAATACAGGACTGTTACTTAATGTACCAAACCATTCCTGTTTTAATGTATCTATAAGTCTATTTATAAACTGGCATATAAAAGAATTAACACACACAGAGCTAGGGTTATTAAAAACATATCCATAACCATAATCGTTTAACAACTGTTTAATATGTGAGACCCAATTGATGTTTCCTTTATGGCACTCTTCAACATTCATATTATACACAGTATGGAGAATAATATTATCACTCAATCTAATTTTAAACCAATATTTTAACATTCTTATAAAACGATTTATGTAAGTGGGTATCTACCCAACTCTCCGTAAACACATGCGTTACAACTGTTGAGTCTTACTTGTAGCATTCATTTACAGAACTTTAAATGGATACGTTCTATTTCTTTAGACTTTGTAAAACCCCATATTTCGGAGGCATAGTTAAGAATAGAACCAACAAATGCATCAAATAACTGGCAAAGTGTTTTAGGTTTTAGATCATACATTTTACACTTGTATAGCAAAGTATTCATAGCCTTAAGGGCTTTACCAACTAAATGTTCTTGGTTGAATGTGAAACTACCTGTATAATGTATAACAGTACATAAATAATTAAAGTTATCAACTGTTTCGATGATTTGGCCATCTTATGTCCATGCCTCATTTTGGCGTAGGCGGCCCCTCTTACGGAAAACCATAATTTTAGTTTTTGAAGTGTTTACTTTAAGAACCCAAGTATTACAATACACAAGCAGATTATCCAAATGGTTTTGTACTTCTTCTGGATTTTTACCCAATATGGCCATATCATTGGCGAAAAGGAGTAATATAAGTAAAACATCGTCAATAGTTAATCCAGACTCTATAGTATGTTGTAAAAACATCTCTATACCTCTACAAACAGAGAAAATAGCAAAGGGGACATAACTTCCCCTTGACGTAGACCAACCGAGTAACGGAAGTAGTCAGAATAAGTAGAACATGACTTAACACACGATTTAACATTTTCATACATGTCTTTAACAATTTGCAATATTTTACCTCTAATGCCAGTTTTATAAATTTTAACCACAATGCTTTTCTATATATACTATCAAAACATTTCATCATGTCTACATATATTACATAGAGCCTTTTATTGTCATTAATATATTTTTGTACAATAGACATTAATATGTATATAGCATCGATTGTTGAATAACCCTTACGAAATCCGAACTGTGCATCCGAAATACTATTATTATTCTCACAAAAACATTCGATGTGCTTATTAATTATTGTAGTAAATAGTTTTGAGAAACAGATCACAAGTGTAATTCCTCTGTAATTATTAATATCGTTTACAGAGCCCTTTTTGTGTAATGGGATTATAATTCCATGTGTCCATTTTTCAGGGAAAAAACCAGATTGTAGAATACAATTAAAAATATCACATAAATGGTTACACAATATATCGCTACATTCTATAAAATATTCGTTTAATATAAAATCAACACCCGCTGACTTATTTCTCTTTAGTTTTTTAATTGCACATAAAACTTCATCAACACTAATAGGCTGGTCTAACTCTGGAAACACAACATTATCTTCGCTAAAATTATAGCTGGAACAAAAATGCTCTGCCTCGGTATTATTGCAATTAAAAGTACTGTTGCTAAGGTTTTCAAAAAATAATTTTAAATCTTCCAATGAAATGTTATGGCTGGTTAGTTTATTCTTTGATTTGAAAAATTTCCAAAAATCGCGAGTTTTTTTTTTCTTTAAGTTTTCAATATCAGACATTTTTGTACGGTATGCACATCCCTTCTTTTTCCGTATTAAACTTTTATAAAGTTTCTTACAATGACAAAGCATTGATCTACTAGCGTCTGATTTATTTAAATTTAAACACTTTAAGGCATCAATATATAAACGACGGGCAGACTCACAATCACTATCAAACCAGTCAGCATTAGTTAAACTACCGTATTCTTCGAACATGTACTTCGGTTTATTACTAAACGTATATGTATGTGAAAATAATGGGTCCGCTACACTGCGGATAGTATCAGTAAACTCGTTTATGGCATTATTTACTGACAATCTATTCAAATAATCAACATTACGTACAATATCATTAAAAACAGGTAATTTAGCTATGATTTCTGTTCGAAATCGATCTTTGATGGAACTGTCCCATTTGTATTTTACATCAGTAAATTTCTCGTGTTTGGGTGAAAAGTTATTACAACGAAGAGACAAATGTAACGGGGCATGATCGCTCCATTCATTAAATTCGCCTATTGTACAATCAACAATACATGAAAAATTTCGTTCACTAGCTAAGACGTAATCAATCATGGATGTCCCGTTATGACCATAAAATGTATGTTTATTACTGTCACCTATTCTACCATTAACAATACGTGTACCTGTTGACTTACACAAATCAAGCAATTTACAACCATGGCTATTATGTACATTATCAACAGAGGCCCTAACAGAGACTTGATCAGGGCAATAATCTATATCATCGTAAAAAGTATTCATACAGTCATATACAATATAATCACGTTTGTTGCCTACTCTACTGTTTAGATCCCCAGTTATAAATACTTGACCGGATTCAGATGCGTATAACGCACGCATTTCTTTCCAACGAACAATCATGAAAACGTTATATCTTGTAACATTTCGATACAATGCATGATGGTTTGCGATTGTGATGCATTGTTATGCGTTCTCATCGGGATAAAAACCCGTTTTCGCCAGCTGGTCAAACTTATTTTTGTACTTTTGATGTTCAATTTTCACCATGTTACATATATGTTGCGTAATTATGAGTCAAACGACCTAAGCCCTTGAATTATCTTTAAAAATAAATTTACTGTTACTCTATTAAAGAGGATGATTTGTTTGACTATATAGTTTGTGTCAATGCTTTCTCGCAATTTTCAAATTTGAAATAAGATGAACCGATAAAAATTACATATTGTAAATGCTTATTAAAATAATACTATAGAGAAAAAGTATTCTTTAGCTATTACTATCATTTTTTATAATTTATTTTGGGTAAAACCCACTTGCGTCGATGAGCAGTAATATTACAAATCCCGATAGTTTCATGGAAGTCACTTGTGATTTATCTCACCCGTTTCTTAGTTTTTGAAATGTGATATTAACAGATAAACATCGTATCCTTATTTGTAAGGCATTGCAATCCGCAGGTTGAATACATGTATGCGCAAACCTATTTATAAATTAACCACCTCTTAGTACTTTGGAGATAGATAAAATTGCTAGAAATATATATCACATTAGTTATAGTTTCTTTTGTTTGTTTTAACACAATGTCGCCCTTTTAAGCGAGTAGCGCGCACGCTTTCATATATTATTTTTTTTTTACATCGCGCTTTTGACAAAAATGAAAATCAATCAAGACGTATCATTTTCGCTCAAGTAATTTGCGTGCAGGATGCATATGGTTGTTTGTTTAGTAAGATGTGCCGTCTTCAATATTATTTAAGTTTTATAACGGCGTAAAGTTTGCCGACTCACATTTTATCTGGGAGATCTACTAGGTTAACAGTACGACATTGAACATACGTACGTAAATCGAAGGTAGATGGAGGATGGTCGTAGATAAGACTTAGTGACCAATCCTCAAACAAATAATGTAGCCGGGCCGAAAATAAATCGAACCCGTAATCCTCGCATTTGTAGTCTAACGTACTGAGCAAGAGGGCGAATATGGGGCGATTTTATGTTTGGTATTATACACGATGGCAATTAGACACTTGATATATAAATAGTATTGTTGGAACAGAGTTATCGCCGATACTCATTTTCTAAAAACGGTTGTAAACGGTATTTTTTAAGATACTTTATTAAGATATAGTAATAAGGTCCAGTATATGAACAATCATGTGCTACTTCATTTACAATAATTCAATTTATAAAAGGTAAAGGTAAAGGTCTTTTTTATTATAGTGTCACCCCTATTGAAAATGCCAGCCAATTTGGCTTATGAGATACCTTTGCGTGTTTACCATGTACCTTCCAACTCCTATCAATATGCCTGGCGCCAGGCGGATAGCAGTCGGTAACCATTCATGTTTAACGCTCGCGGCTCACGAGCCGGCCATATCGGAACAAGTCCCATGACAAACATCCATCCTTCGACAAACGCTCCCCATGGGGCTCGAACCTTCGACCTTCCGATCCCTAGGCGGACGCCTTATCCACTTGGCCACGGCGATCGGTTACATTGGAGTTAAATTCAATAGTTCTAAGCTCGGTACACATGGTGAAGACCGAGATGTGTGAAGAAGAATAGGCGTCAGTCTATCGCCTATTCTTCTTATACTAATACTACTTGTTTGAAAGTTTCAGATATATAATTTTTTTAACATGCAAATAACATATATATATATATATATATATATATATATATATATATATATATATATATATATAAAACGATATATATGTGTGTCAAAAAAACGAGAACATGATTCACGATACATGCAGTTACCTTAGATACATTACACTGATATTCCATGCACGTGCATTAGACATGTAGTTCTTTACAAATGTACTGAGCTGTTAGCGACTATAATCTGGTTGTCGCATTGTCACCAGCAGCCTAATAGGGATTTCACAGAGCTGTTGCGTTGAAAAGAAAATATATATTATAAAATCCTAATTAAAGCCTAACTAGAACTAACACCACACCTCCTAGCATTAAAATTGCAAAACTTGAATCAGAGAGAATGCAGCTTTTTGTGTAGAAGTATTTAGAAACAACGCATCATATTGTTCAATATCTATATAGTAGTAAGGTAACTTCCGAATTAAACAGAAGTTGAAAAATATACATATTGTCTAGATTTGTTTTAAATGCGCATGTATATAACATACTATGTTTGGGATTTATTAGATAGTAAAAAACGCTTACGACGTGGACGCATTGTAATCAGTAAATATAATTATTCTTCGACAAGTACACAAGTAGCTTAAACACGATTTTTTTATCAAGATGAGTAATATAAAAACTGAAGCTTCTGTTTCGTAATTCTACAATTTTTTCATGGTATGGATGTCATAAGTGTACACTATCACGTGACTGACCTAAGATTCTAGTATAAATTTGGCACTTTTTCAAGATAATTCACATTAACTTGTGGCCCTCATGAAATGTTTCGTTGTATTACGGTCGTTTGTTTGCTGCAAAGCGTCTACACACGTTCCAATATGAATACCATGTGCTGGCGAAATTGGCAGAGTTTGACCATTTCAAAGCGGAAACAGCAATTAAAGTTGCAGCCTTAGAAAACCAACTGCAATGTAAGTTAGATTTGGATAAATTGAAATCGAAATAAATATTATTTCTATCTAAGAAAGGTACGTATAATACATCGCTATTGAATATATTTCAATCGCGTACATATATAACATGTTGATTTAAAAATATAATTTTAAATTGTAATTCATAGCGTGAATGGAATACTGTAATAATGTTTGTACAGGTATTACTTTTTTTTTAACTTAGTGTACGATTTAGTCATACTTACTATATATTTATTACAAATAGTAAATTTAGTATGAGAGACTGAATACGCGCGGTATCAAATTACAAAATTAGATCGAGATAAGTTAACCTAATTTCACGATCAAAAAACCACTAGACTTACAGGATTTTTACCTTACGCCATATTTGCTTAAGGAAATGTTAGCAATGTTAGGGAATGTTTTACAAGATACGTATACTAAATGTCAAAATCACCCACGTCATGAGGTAATCATTAAAGACTACTTTGTCCGTAATGGTTTAGTGCACCACAATTCTTATTATAACATGCTATAATGTAACTTATTAGAATGGAATATACGATGGCGAATTCAGCGAAAACGATAGCACAATTATTATAATATATAACATGTAACTGAATAACATATATTGCTCTTATATTGTGAAATTAAGTATATGCTTTCACAAGTAAACAAAAAGTCCTCTTCATTTTCAACATCATTGATTTTAGTATAAAAGTAATAATTTCTATCAATGTAACCGTGATCATGGTTGATATCCCGATTAATAAACAACAACAATATTTGGGTTTTTATTTTAGTGACACAAAAATACACTGTCTGGTTCCACGTACATTCGGTGGGGGAAAAAACGTGTCCCTTCATCACGACGACCTCGCAAGTGTACAGAGGCTAAGCCGCTGGTGGGCACTACCAACACACCGGTTCAGCGGAGTATATTTGTCTCACTAACGATCCAGAATATGACACACCTACAGTCGAGCCAAATAATTAGACGGGTCGCTCCTTAATTTGCGGTGCTGAGTGCGAAACGAACGCAGGTGAATTATTTAGGTCTCTCCACGAAAAAGACGTGCCTCGTTCCCTCTGCTATACTCGCGAGAAGAAAACGGCGATGCTGCCGGCAAGGACATCCTGCTACAGTGGTTGAACGGTGGAGTACAGAGGGTTTTTGATGTCATCCGAAGCTACCCAACCGGGAAAGAACTACGTTTGTGTGGACAAAGACCCCGGGGAAATGAACGGTAGTCATGAAAATAAAAATGGGGCGCTTCTCTATCTAGTTGAGGCACGAGAGGGTTTATTGCGAAACAATCCATATCAACCTGGCTGGGAGTTATCGTGCGCGGTCTGTTCCACAACGTTATGCGCGTTATTGTTATATTCCTTAAGCTGACTTTATCACGTGATTATCAAAATGGCGACGTCCATGCCGAGGCAGGTATTTTTTACCGTTTTAAAACTTTTATTACTTGTACAACTTTATATTACTTTTGAAATTTCAATCAATTTCCAGACATAATAGCAAGAAAGTTACTGGCGTTATTGTCATTATAATACTCGCTTTATATATTGCCGCAAAATTTCTTTAATTATGGGGCACTTCTCCGGCACTTCATCAATTCTGACAGGGGGGGCAGTTCTCCGCCCCTTATTAATCAACAGGGGGCAGTTCTCCGCCCTATAAAAAACAGTGAGGGGGCAGTTCTCCGCCCAGTGAAAAATCTTTGGGGGGGGGGGGGGGCTGTTCTCCGGGGGGGGGGGGGGTACTTCTCCTAGAGCCTTATCATATACCAATGTGGAAAAAGCGAATATGGAAAATATTTATTACAGTTATTACTCTAAAAAATTATTATGCAATTGAACATAATATTCTTCTCACTGCAATGTTGTGTGTATAACATTCACACTTTCAATCGTTTCGTAACTCATGATATGAAAACAACCACTCTCTTCTAACCGAAAAAGACATGCAAATACACACAGAAGCTTGTTATGTGTTTGTTACTGTCATTATTGTTTATAATTTTCAAGTCTACATATTTACTTCAATAGCTTATTCGGCCAGATGGGTACTTAATAAACTATACAATATATAATGAGATGACACTGACAATGGCAAACTATGCATAAACGCAATAAGATAGTAGATACAGTCAAGTAGGCAAAAACTAAAACCAAAAGCAATGATCTTATAAACTCCTTAGTAGTAATGCGGAGAAAGCAATGTGATGTTCGTCTAATCGTCAGCCTTTGTAAGAAGGTAAGTGTAGTTTATGGTTATTTATTAAATACATTATAACCCAAGCATGAACACACAATGCGTGGCTTATAACTAAGAACCATAAATATGTGGTGTTTTCTTAGTACTTCAAGATTAAGGCTTTTTTACGATGCTCGAAGAACTACAATAGACTCTGACCAAAGTACCAAGGTATGTGATTAAGTATTTCTTAGTTTTAGGTTTACTTTTAGCCTGATTGACTTTTTCATTTCTCTGTTGGCATCCAAGTTAATAGCTGTGGCAATTCTTTATCACTTTAACCTTTCAGAGTATTATAAGCGAGTGCAGTTTGATAATCGCGACGTTATTTTGATATAAAAACTACTGCACGGTTTCCTTGCATATAATGATTTATCTCAACAAGCACCGATCCTTATATATTATAATATTACCAATTATATATGTTATACTGCAACTTACATCATTTTATGGATATTTTTTGATACGCCTAACGACGTCGTCTTAATATCAATCGACAATAATTGATTTTAAATAAAATGAATTGAAACCGAATGAACTATTTTATTCGGTTTTGGTACAGTATATAATGTCTTTATAAAATTGTGATATAAATACATAATTATGTTATCTTCGAGCTTAAAGATGAAATACGATTAGGTGAATCTTATACTTTGAAATAAAATGAACTCTTATACAGTCCTTAGTTTATGTGTTTTAAATTTATTTCTGGCTATTACTCCTTTACCGAAGAGAACGGCGAAACACGAGCCTCTTAAGTTCCTGCACATGTTTATATTGGGCGATTTTACCCATAAGTATTACATCAGGTGCAGAATATTAGGAAACGATTTAAAGTAAAAATCACGAAAAGCCTAAATTAGAGCCGAATAAAATAGCAAAATTTACGACGAAAAATAAATTATTTATAAGGCCGATTCTCATTCAAAAATACAATGTTGTGAATATGTAGAAATAGTTGGTTAAAGAAAATATGTGTATATTCTCAATCAGAGGTACATGTAACCTATTGCAGCGTCATCGGAACCGGTTATTGGCGTTTCGGTTTCGTACAAGTTCAGTTGTTTACAATAACAATCGATCGAAAATCAATCAGCGATAGCATGGGTTCAAGTTTAAATTCAGCACGAGTACATTTATACGTTTTAATAACAAGTAAATGAATACTTAACAATACACAACACAAAATATATCAGCAACCGCGACCACACAGTGTACTGTTATCAACGTTTGGGATGGCCATATCAAAGCCAGTTGGTATTTCAACCTGTGTATGGTCTTCTTTACAGAACCAGAATTGTTCCAAAAACGTTTAAAAGAATGCAAATATTTTTTAGTATAACATCACCGTACAGCTCAAACAGCATTACCATATATTGAAATCTGTTTTATAACCGATTCGAAGACACAAACAAAAAACACTGTATATTGTATATGAATTCAGACACAGTCTTTACAAAGAATACATCCATTCAATTAAGCGTAATATATCTTATAACCGCCATCTAAACTCACGAACAATAAAGTTTACTTGTAAATATACGTTTATAAACCACACAAAATCATCATTTGTTACTTTGCGCGAATGTTGCTTAATTTCAATACAAGATGAGTAATATAAGAAATGACTTTTTCCGGTTGTGAAAGATTCTACCCTGGGCATTATAAGGCTTAATCGTCAAACCCACTGTAACGTGACAAAGCGTATCTGGTTAGTAACGTGCAAGTCCTATTAAGTATTTATACAAAATCTTCGGTTCTCGCAAGGGTGCAACCTCTTGTTTTGCTAGGCGCCTACGCTTCTGAGCCAAACCTGTTTGTTGACCATCAGGTAGAGTATAAACACAGCGCGGTCAAGAAGCGTGTCGGTCCTGAAATTGTCAAGACGGAATCAGGAATATAAATTGGTGCAGAGGATAACCAAATGAAATGAAAGATTTGTTCTGAAACAAAACATATACATATAATGATTGACGAACATATACTATAAGAAATCGTAACATAATTGTAAGTACTGTAGGCAAAATAAATATTTTATAAACTTAATATATTCAAATGTGTGTGGCTATAAATGAATAGTTATGCATGATTAAAAAATAAATTACTTTTTACGTTTATTTCCATTATCGTGGATGGTTAAAATAATGTTTCATAATAAAAAATAAAAAATACAAACATTTAATAGGACCGTCTGTTTTTCTTTTACTCCGTAATGCTGTAAATGTCATTAGGACATTTATTTGTACCATGTGAATGTAACTGATTGACTCACAGACTTCCTGTTATGTATTTAAATCGACATTCTATGGCGTAAATTGTGTTAACACTTACAGGGGCCTTTTCAAAGATTTTGGCATGTTTTAAAGTTTGTCATTTAATGCTTTATATTGATAAATTCCAACATTTGATCTAAAAAGCTCCAGTAAAAAACAAGAATACAGTTAAAGAAATAAAAAAGTAACCATCAACAGGGCTCGAAAAACTGACCCTCGGCCATCCGTGCTCATGTCATTCGTGATCTATTTAATACTTTATATAAGCAGTCCTTGTAGTATCACAAAATATAACGAAAACAGCAGAACTCTCTAAATTATTCAATCGTTTCGCGTTGCAACGCTTTATAATTATCATGTTTTAAACATATGTTTATAATGATGAGATAATGGGAACCTGGATTTGCCAATTAACTGGTTCATCTACAAACTAAACACATACACTATCTAATATAATCTGAACTAGAAATGGCGCGGCAGAGGCCGACGCGTATCCCCACGCCGCATGTTTGACCCAGGGGCGCCCCAGGGTTGGTAATGGGGCCATGCATAGTTGAGATTGACCTTATTGTCATAAGAGAAGTTCAGTATCAATTAGAAGTGAATCGGTGTAGAAATTAAGAAATTATAGTAAAAGACCTTTGGCCTATTATGGGCGGGGCGCCCCAGGGTTGGTAATGGGGCCAATCATAGTTGAGATTGACCGTATTTTCATAAAAGAGGTTCAGTATCAATTTGAAGTGAATCGGTGTAGAAATGAAGAAATTATAGTAAAAGGCAAATTTAGGTGGACGTGGCCTATGTGGGCGGAGCGCCCCAGGGTTAGTAATGGGGCCATGCATAGTTGAGATTAACTGTATTGTCATAAGAGAGGTTCAGTATCAATTTGAAGTGAATCGGTGTAGAAATTAAGAAATTGCAGTAAAAGGCAATTTTGGGTGGGCGTGGCCTATGTGGGCGGGGCGACACAGGGTTGGTAATGGGGCCATGCATAACTGAGATTGACAGTATTGTCATAAAAAAGGTTCAGTATCAATTTGAAGTGAATCGGTGTAGAAATGAAGAAATTATAGTAAAAGGCAATTTTGGGAGGGCGTGGCCTATGTGGCCGGGGCGCCCCAGGGTTGGTAATGGGGCCATGCGTAGTTGAGATTGACCGTATTGTCATAAGAGAGGCTCAGTATCAATTTGAAGTAAATCGGTGCAGAAATGAAGAAGTTAATGTAAAATAACATAAAAAAATGAGTGAAAATCTTTGACCCACCCGCGCCCCAACCCCCATAACTTTTGACCCAGGGGTCAGATCAAAATTCCGTCAATGTCACCGTCGCACATATACTCATAGCTACCATGTTTGTAAGTTTCAAGGTTCTAGTACTAACAGTGTAGGAGGAGTGTATATACACTTGGAGACTTTTCTAACGCATCACTTAATCATATCAATATACTAGTAGCTCCCTTATTTTTTAACGGCTTGTGTTGAAATTTGGACAAAGAATAATTCAACACATATCTGATAATTCCTGAAAATTTAATTGAAATTGAAAAAAAAAACAAATTATAAAACTTAACAAATTAAAACCGTCACTTCAAAAGTCAAATTCACAAACTCGTACAACGTTAAATACTAACAATGTGAAAAGTATAACTGACCGGCTTGCAACATGCCGATAGAACCGTTTCGCTCCTGAATATTCATACGAGCCATATTGTTTTTCTTTAATTAATGTTATGTTTTTCTTGTGTTAAAACGTGCCTAGAATCATGAAATTGAAATTAAATTGGAATAACATGTATATCGCCTTTTACTGCACTTGGTGATTTTTCTAACGCAACACTTTTAAAACTTACATATCTCAGTAATGAGTAAATATTTTTATTAAAAATTGCACATGTGATCATTTGACTAATATATGAGCAAGCTAACGATGAAATCATTCATCCGTGACGATCGGACGCTTAAGCAAGTGGGAAAGGTAGCCTGTAAAATGCGAGAGCGCTCCTGAATATTCATACGAGCTATATTGTTTTGTAAATTAATTTTATCTTTTCCTGGTGTAAGAACCTCTCTTAAATAATTAAATTGAAATAAAACTAGAATTAAATCGCGTTTAACATATCCACGTGCAAAAATATGGAGCCACACCTACCCCATTAAAGCGTTCAATCGTCACAGATGAATGATTTTATCGTGAGCTTGCATAGAATGTATGCAAAATTTTAAATCAACATCTTTACTCATAACTGGGATATTCAAATTTGAAAAGTGATGCGTTAGAAAAGTCCCCAAATATTTATAAAATTTCTGTTTATGAAATTTCATGTAAGTTAATTGCAATAATAATGTTTTCATAATTCATTCCTCACCTTCTTTTCTGATTGAAGGAAACTGATTTTTACATCGCAGCACTAAAATTAAATAATAATAAATATCAATTATAGACTATTCAAAATGTAAGTTCACTTTTAAACATGTACAAAAATCATTTGTGCATTATTTCATTTTGTATGGCCACGGATCGATAGATCAGGGGTATTTTGTTTTTGTCCTGTCTTTGTGTCATTCTGTCCCAAAACTTTCACCTTGGGTAAAGTTTGATAACTTTTGCAATATTGAACATAGCAACTTGATATTTACCATGCATGTGTATCTTATGGAGCTGCTCATTTTGAGTGGTGATCCTTGCAAGGACCATATTAATTTGTCAGAATCATTCAGCAATGTTCGAAGTCATAATAAATAATAAACTTGTTTAATTATTTGAATATTGACTTTTCACCACTCAAAATGAGCAGGTCCATGCGATACACATGCATGGTAGGCATTGTGTTTCTGACAAACACATCTCTTGATTAATTGTTCAAGCTTTCATCAATTGTGTATTTTAATGATTACCTTGAGGTACACATGGTCATGTTGTTTTCAGCATCTTGCTGATCATAATCACTGTAAGCATATTGGCAATAGTTTTTTTATAACATATTGTTTTTCATTAATTCACATTTGTTGTTACATTGTAATTGTTTATTTATGCAATTGTTACTTGTATATGAATTGTCAAAATATTGTGTTTAACATGCACGTTCATTACTTTACGTGTTGACATGTCTAGATAAGAGATAAGAGATACTCTTATTTATAAATTGAAGTGTATTGATTGTCTTAATTGTTCCATTTATTAAGTAATTACATCATTTGTGGTTATGCATATATGTTGAATGAGTCACTGTCATAATTTACTATTTTAAGTAATGAATTTAAAAACAAAACAAATCAATTGTTCAAACACAAGACAACAGTACTTATTTTGTTAATAACACTTGAATTTATATTAAGCAAATATCATTTATATACTGTATTTACACAAAATTATTATAGCATTATTTTAAGGCTAACATAAAAGCAATTCAATTGTGGTTTGCTAAATTGACAATATGTCAATACGTCACTGAAAGAACGTATTGTAAGAGTAAATGTTCTACTTTTTGCATGCATTTTAATGTTACTTTAAACAAATTACCGCATATCGGTCATTTTCAAAATAGACGTGTCTAGGCTGCTGGGCCCAATGCCCATTATGTCCATTACTTTTTCCGATCACGTTCATCACAGCCTCAGTGAGGATTGTGCATTTTGAATTAAACGGAGGACTGCCTGTAATATTTTGAGTATTATACAATAATATGCACTCAACAAAACATAATAAAAAGCAAAAAATAAACACTACTAAGTGATACTTTGACAGGTGCACCATCAGGAGAGAACTTTTAATGTAGCCTGTGATCCTTTGTGTATTGGAAGAAAAATATTAAATTGTCTGTGAACACACAAAAATTGTACTATAATAGCGGCAAACATACATAACAATAACAAAAATGAACAGATAAGTTCATTGTTGTTAAAATTTAACAGTTCTAGTAAGCTTTTTTCAATTATGGTCACAAAGAAATGCCTATATATTATTTATTGCCATTTTATAAAAAAATATTGTTTTGACAAACTGCATTAACAAGTAATGTTTAAAGAAGTTAATATTCAAATAATTTAACAAGTTTATGTTGAATCATTTTACTTTGAACATTGCTGAATGATTCTGGCAAATTAACCCGTTTATGCCTAGTGGAGTCTCCCATCCTTCTAAATTGGATCAATTTATTTCCAAGATTAGGGATGTCTAGTATTTTTATTTCTATATTTAGAATATTTCTTACATAAATTCATTTAAGCAAACAGCGCAGACCCTGATGAGACGCCACATCATGCGGTGTCTCATCTGGGTCTACGCTGTTTGCCAAGGCCTTTTTTTCTAGACGCTAGGCATAAATGGGTTAATATGGTCCTTGCAAGTTGTATAGTTTCCATGTTATGCTTGTAATGTTGTTTTATATAAATTATTTAACAAATACATCAACTTCCACAACAATAAATAAAGTTGTTCCTTTTATACTTGGTAAAAGAAAAAAGCCCTAGTTAAAGTTTCATACCAGTCAATGTCAGCATACGCTGATGATCCTGGTAGATCCCTCTTTGTGTAGATGTGAGGTTCTCCCATTTTTCTCGAGGTCACTTCCTTTTCTGTGGGGACCTGTTACAGAGCTAGAAATTTCAGAATAAAAGACAACACAGAACTTAAAATATATACATTGTAGTGGGCTTTCTCTGATTTCAAAGTCATGTTAATGTTCACTCTATACTGTTTTTTTTATGTTTAATTTTAGGATATATTTCATCTTTTTTTCAGTATTATATCCACTTTGATTAGATGCTTATCCTAATCAATAATATTATCAAACATTAATTAAATACAATTTAAGTATTGCCTTTAATATGGGAAACATAACAACATACTGTGTCAACACAATAAAAAACACTTGTTGTTGTTGTGAAACACAATGCCCCCTACTGCCCCTACTTTATTTTGTGAAACGCATTGCAGCAAACATTCTAATTGTTAGTTACTGTGCACTAAATGATATTCAAACAATTGTATCATATGCAATTAGACATTGATGATCTCAATGAATTTTCATAAATTGAGTTAAAACAATGGCTTAATAGTTTATTCATAAATGTCAATACAGCGATTTGTCTTCCCCAATTAGGAAAAGTACCTTACCCATTTGGAAAAATTAGTGCGATAAATCCTGAAATTGGGAAATTTCGCGTCATGAAATCTTCCAATTGGGAATGATAGGGTTTTTTAATTGCTCAATGGTATCAAAAGCAAAGTGATAATTTTATTTGTTAACTTGCAGATAATGCTCTTTTATGGAACAAAATTGACGGCATTTGCCTTCCTTTTGGGAAATTTTCAGACAGCAATTGTAGTTTTTCATTTGGGAAAGTACCTTTTACGGGTACTTTATAAAGAAGGGAAAAAAATCGCTGCAATAAAATACTTAATTATGTTCATAGTTTTAAAGGCAGTCATTAAAATATATGAAATTAAAGTGTTTGGATGTTTAGGAATACATTTATTGAAAGTAATTAATATTACATGTACACACGTCACTGTTTCGTGCTATGCATATACCGGTACGATAACAAATTCTAATAACACTTACGGCCGGCGACACGAATTACCTAAATCTACACAAATCTACCGAAACCTTTCAAAATCTACCAAAATTTACATAAGTCTGTGTAAAAAGAATTATCTTGCATTATGTTTGTGTGATGGGTACTATTGTTTTGTTTTATGCTTCATCTTTACATGAGACAATGTGTAATTTCCTAATAATGGGTAGATCTGGGAAGATTTCGGTAGGTTTAGGTTATTCGTGTCGCCCTTGTAAAATAAGATTACAGTGTTAGGGAATGCTATCATACAGCAATGTAATGTCCGCCAATAACCGATGCATACTTTGGGAATTAAAAATTACATATTTGTTTACCTATATTCACTATCGTAACGACGGTTAAATTATGATGCATAAGACGCAGGAGAGATAAGGGTTGATCGTCTCATCAAATTATTGTCTGCACTCACTCACGGAGCAGTGTTGCTCTGCTCAAACACCGAACGGGCTCGCCTGTCGCCAGGTGTTCTGAGCCTCGCAACATAAACTTCTCTCTATTCAACGCTAACCTAGTATTATCTGTATATTTCTGAATCGGAAACTGTGTAGGCCACTGTCTGCGATATTTTCTACAAAGAAACTTAAACTCAACAAAACATTTGCTTTGTCAACGATTTACGTAATTTTCTTTAAGCTGTTTGTATGTATTTCTTTTTACCTTGCAGTCACGGATAAGCCGTGAAAGTGAAAGCACTTATTTCCAATGGGGTCCTTTGGTTTTTGCTGAAGAGAAAGAAGCAGAAGAGACAGTAGTATGACACAAGGAATCCGGGTGCGATGCCCTAGCTCTTTGCAAATAGATCCCTTGGTTCTTTTACGTACACAGTGTATAGCACCGATACAGGCGAGAATTACTTGGATTTCATACCAAAACATCTCTAGTTGGGTGGGAAACACTTAAAGCATTTCTGAAATTTCCAGTGCCCCGGCCGGATATTGAACCGGGGACCTCTGAAATGATAAACAAAGTGTTACCACTCGACCACCGCACCACCCTAGTTGTGGGTGGCAAGTAGTGCGTATTGATCTGAGCTTCACTGAACTGAGGAGATCACTGTTTGAACGTATACATTATTGTAAATCAAGGTAAAAGTAATTTTATTGAATATTGGTTTTAAATCTTACCCAAACGCTCTTAGTGAACTTTGATTATGCGATGGTGTTATGGAATTTGTATTTTTTTTATTAGCGCCACCTCAAATGTATTTTTTGGTAGTTCATTGGTCACGAAGATCCGTCTACATTTTTAGACACATGTATCTGTAACGCGTGCTAAATAAAAATGAATTTTACAAGAACAAAATCGTAAGAGTATATTGTAGCCTATTTGTCCACTTGCATATCCATCACACTTTCTTTTCAGGGCTAAAATTACCTACGGATAAGACCACGGCGTTTCAATTTAATGATTTGTTTAATATTAAAATGATCGTGACATTTTCATAATTCAATGAATAACACAAGCGCCTTCCTGTTTAATATATGTCGTTTTAAATTGGTAGATCAGACAACGATAGTATTTTCTTAAAAAATATTTTTGATCATTCTGTAAAAAATAAGTTTGATTTTGATTATTAATTCATGATTCGATACATGGGAAAAAGAATCTGGTTCTGCATGGTAATTTTGCATCATTCTGAAAGAAGCGTTTACTACTCATCGAGGCAGGAAGAAAGTGAAACAATTAAATATAAATCCATTAGAATAAAAGATGAAAAGGTTCTTATTCATCTTCTTATGGACCATTTTTCCAATGTTTGTTTTGTTTCTCTTTTGTGTCGTTGATGTAGATAATGAAGGCCAATAAATAATTAATGCAGTTAAAGTTGGCTCCCATTAAACGAGCATGGCCGTTTGATGGTTAAAATAACATGTGAATGCATAACTAAGGCTTAAACGGATGCGTAGTGGTTGTTATGATATGTATCTATAGAGTATATAGAGATCATTTCAGTGTGCCAACCCAATTATACTATACGAATCTTGGCTTTATTGCACTGCTTTTAGATTGATATTCGTTATATGCGTTATATATAATTGTCGCAAAAATAGTGTATTCAATATACTGAAACTGCCAGTTTATATTTATTTCTGTTTCGGTTATGTCATTGTATTTGTCGAATCTGACACGTAACGCAAATTGCTAGTGTCCTATTATCTGGGCGTAGGTACGTTATGTTTTGTAAAGATTTATCAAATTATTTTGAAAAGCACACGTAGGATGCAAAAAGGTGTGTGCTTGTTATTTGCTGTGCGGTTCCACTTACCGATTTTTTTAAATGCCCAAAACACTAGCGTAAATGTAATTACCCAACTATTGAAATAAACTTATCAACTCATATATTGTATAAAATTGCATCAACTTTTCACATGCATTCAAAAGGAAATATTACACGTGGGTGCAATCATTTGCTCTTAAAATGTTAAGTTTATAATTATAACAATGTTCATTATTGTTTAAAATATTTTATTTATAAACACCTTCCGATTGTTTAAGTTTTCTAAAACCTTCTTTAAAATATCATTCACAATTATTTTTTTTTCTAACAAGGCTATGTTTTCTGGCAAAAATAACAACAATTTTTTTCTATTGAACAGCTTGCATGGACACTCCTTGCGTGCTCAGCGTTCCGTTATTTGCACAAACAAAAAGTCATTTTGAAATAGTATATATATTTATGATTTTGCGCTGTTAAATAATGCTTTACATTCAACAGTTTGGCGCCATAATGAAACGTAAATATATAAAAAAAGATCCAGGGTTTTGTATGCTGGATTTAATTCAGAATTAATTAACTGCCATACAAATTGTATGGGGTGTATTGATGAAATTTGGTAGCGTCCTCGTAAACAGTTTACCTGCTTCGTATTGCCGGTATTGCACGCCTCTGCATGTGTGCTCTGTTTACTATCCATACCTTGTAAAGGCCTGTAAATCAAGCATTACGGTACGTGCACAAACACAAAACATGTCTCGAAAACCGAAACTATGTTTACATGCCATTGAATAATAAATTAGATTTTACCTTTCGATAAACACCCATTACGAATCCTCATATTAACGTGCGGCCTTTCCCGGATCTCTCAGCTTTCTACAAATCATATGACACGATGTATATATATATAATGTTTTGCTTTTAACCATTTAGGGATATAAAAGCTGTATTTAAATACGGATTTTTATTGTGGATGCATATAGACTAAACCATATGCGATTGCAATCATGTTTATATGTCTAATATGATGTTTTTGTGCCATACTTAAACATTGACCAATTGCTGAACATAATGTTGTGATTTTATTATAAATAAAGGCGGACTTGTTGCATCCTTTGATGTACTTACGAATTGCAAATAAAACTGGAAGGACAATGTGCCGTTGAAATGTTATGAAATATTTGTGCGGTAAATACAACATATGTATTCAGATGTATTAGGCTGCTCGCTCTCCTTAATCCATTTATGCCTAGCGCCTAGAACAAAGGCCTTGGCAAACAGCGTAGACAAAGATGAGACGCCGCATGATGCGGCGTCTCATTAGGGTCTGCGTTGTTTGCTTAAAGGAATTTGTGTCAATAATATTATAAATATAGAAATAAATATAATCGACATCCCTAATTTTGGAAATAAATTGATCAAATTTAGATGGATGGGAGAGTCCACTAGGCATAAATGGGTTAATCTGGCTTATAGTGTTGTCCCTACTTGAAACGTATTTTGGAAATGTTTTGAGGAACAAGGTTTTATTTTCTTCTAGTGATATAATTATTAATGTTCGTGATTAAGAAATAAAATTTAAACTACATACAGACCTTTAATTATATTATACGAAGCGATTTTTATGCTTTCCAAACATGTACTTTGAATTATTAGCCGTTGCGTTACAATGCAATATTTTGGCGATGTTTTCACACTGTTTATGTGTTTGCGGGCGTTAAATTAAATAAAATAATGTTCTTTGATCAAGGATGTGTACTTCTTAACTATCTCATCGAGTAAAATCCAAACTTTGTTTATTAGAAGGACATTTGTAAACGCACTTCAACCGCACCTATAATGCAAAATATATCTGTTTAAACAGATTGCATTAGTTGACAATACATTAATAACACATTAGGAAAGAGCAAAACGTCCTTTTATACCTCGAAAGGTACACAAACATGTGTTTTTAATAAATATCAAAGTCTTCGGTTTTCAACGGTTATGTTAAAACAGGAGTATTACTGAGATGGTGCCTACATGCATGTAGATTGTATATGTGGGTTTAAGTAGAGTATTAATTGTAGTTCACAATGGAACAAAACTATTAATGGTTTCTCAGTGGCGCACAATTGTATTGTTTTAAGCTTCATTTGTACTCGAGACAATGTGTAATTTCCTAATAATGGACAGATTTGGGATGATTTGGGTAGATTTGGGTAATTTGTGTCGCCCCTTACGGCTGGTAAACCTATGTCTGTCCAGTTTATGCCTGGACATACCGAAGTTCAAATAATCTTCACCCATCAAATCAGACAAATGAGCGAGGAGGGTGTTCTCTTGCAATGTTAAGTTGGGCGCTCGTTGTTTCGCCATTTCTTTCCAACTATCGTCTGCATTCAATTCCGTGTTTTTTTCCAAATTTGTGTACATGTTTGTTGTTGATAAAGAGATCGACGACAACAGCATAAAATCGATACAGATATTTTGTGACAGCTGTTTCGACAGATTCTGGAAGCGTAAACCTCTTACATTATGCATTTTTTATATTATTCAATCATCATCTACAAGTAATATTAAGATTTTTCTTATCAACACATTTGACCGCTAATAACATTTCGTCATTTTTCGAGCACTTTCAACGTCATGTTCTAAATATAGTAATATATTTTGCTTGACGATACAAGTTATAGAATTATTTTTAAACGAAAACGCATTTATTTTTCCTAAGTATTTAAGGACAAATCTAACCTTAGGTTCTACCTAAGGGACTTACTTAGTAAGAAAGTTAAGGACATTTCGCTTTAGGTAAATTCTTAGATAATTAAGGAAATTTTATCCATAATACTTAGGTGGTTGGTGAATACGGGCCCAGGTGGCCAGGACGGACGGACGGACGGGCGGACGGACAGACGCACATCACCACAATATCCCCACTTTTTCTCCGAAAAACGTAGTGATAATAATCAAATGAAAATGAAAACTCAAGCTGAAATGCATATTATTAAGATATGTAGAAAGACCCGACGCAAAAAATATTTAATTCATATGCAGTCATGTGTTAATAGCATGAAATGCATTCGGAATTTAGATTACATCTATATACATGTATTATTTATTTGTATGAAAGAAATAGCCATTTACATGAATCTAATATTTTCTTAATATTTACTTAAACCCAGTGCATACTGATGTTGTCCCAATATTTGCATTTCGGGAACGTCTTTGCAATCGAAATCTTTAACGCATGGAGTAAAAACCTAAGGCAAATACGCAGACGATGCTCTTAAAATCCCACAACCGATATTCTTCAAACTCCAAAGATAGCACCAGCGACGATAACGTCATGTCAATTCTACTATTTGAGCCCATAACATTGATGCGTACATGATATTTAATCTTTATTTAACTAAACATGGAGGTATTTACTCGTATATCTGAACTATTATTCACTTGTTTTGTAAAATGTCTGTAGGTCTTTTTTCTTAAAAAATGCATATCGCTTTTAACGTACATTAAATACAGTTTTTATAAAATATACGTTTAAAGTGTCTCATTGTATTTTTGGACATATTCATTAAATTACATTGAGTCATACAGTTGATTATTGGATGATATTTCAACCACTGTTAAAGTTTTTTTTAAACTAAGAAGAAGGGTCGATATTGAAAAGATAATAACAATTATGTACTCAGTATCAGCATTTTATGTTTAATGGTAAGTTAAACGATGATTTTGCTGTTGTTTATGTATTGTTATTACTTTAGTTTAATAATTTGTTTATGTTTTGTTCGCACTCTTGCAATATTAAGTTTGTGACTTTGTATATCATGTGATATAAGACGAGGCTTACAGAGCCTTTTCATACACCATATTGGACGAGTCTGATATCACATGATATCATAAGTCACCAAATATATATATACTATATTTGTTATGCATTATTAATGAAAATACAAACAAGAATAAAGAAAAACAAACCTATAAATTACAGCAATATACTATACCTATACCTATATTATTTAGGTAGTATACTTTGCACATGATAGATGATAATATTGCATCCGGTAGCGCATGTGCATATTTACATATATAAATAAACACAAAAAGAAGAAGATTTTAAAGCGCATACATAAAAATAAAATGAAGTGATAAATCGATGGTTTAAATTACAATTTCGGCACTAAAAGCATTACTAATACGTTGATATTTACACATTCGGCATTTACTTCTTTCAGCTTTGTATCGGCTAAAGTCTAATTTAAAAGCAATCGTGTAGTGTGAACAATTGAAAGAATTGAGCACACTACCAAAATTAAACTGGATTTGAACGTAATTTGTACATTGAAATTGATACCAGTGATTTATTGTTCCACATGTATACGAAGGATACGTAAAGGTGTGTGATAATAACAAATGTCCCGAAACAACAGCCTCCATCGTGTTAAAGCAAAGTGGGTTTGTAACGCGACTGCTGCTAGAATTTCAAGTGCTTGAACGTACTAAGAACTCGGATTTTTCTGGATAAAAAGATGGATTAATGGCTGTTTGAAATTCCAGGGTCTGATAAAAACATGAACATTTTGTATGTGATTGAAGATATATATTGCTGTAGTTGAAGTTGCCTTGAACGTTCTTGTGACCAAGTTATAGCAATAATAAATACTATTTTGACATTTGATCTCACTTTGTTTGTGATGCTTAATTAACGTCTTTTTAATGACAGTGACAACAAAACTGTAAGTTGCGATCAAACATTTAGATGGGTCAAGCCTCGACAGATGCATCGAGTCTTTGTTTCTAGACCAACTCAATATATCCATCGCTCTTCGCATCTCAGATATGCTTACATCATCCAGTCGATTGATTTTTTTCGGAAAGGCGAACCATTTTTTTTCCATAGAATTAAAAAAAGCTATATTTTATCATTGTGTCATCTTCGAGTATAATATGTCTTAATTGAACAAATAGTTATTAATGTATATTTTTATTAATAAAGCAGCTGTGCTGTTTGATTGTGTATTGTGTGTAAAGGCCGTTGAAAACAAAAATGGTCTGTTTAGTTGAAATTGTGGCGACACATCCAATTTTATATACATTTTTGATTGTTGACACTTAAAATTGAAATATTCACGTATTATTACGCTTTTTTTTTTAAAGATTCTAGCACTGATTTTTTTAAAATATAAATGTATCATAGAATTATTTGAACAAACCCTTTCACTTACTTTATTCTTCTTTCATTTGATTGCGCTCAATGGAGACTAGAATTGTTACATCTGTTGAGATTTGTTCATTGTCAATGATCTCATTGTATGTTGTCGAAAAAAGAAGGGTCAATATTTATATGTGACAGTACGTTTTGGTCGTCTTTACTCGCAGTCGATATTACCTGTTTGATCTTAAATTCAATTTGCTAAGCTCAATTTATGAAAATTATTGAATCTGGCATTTTATTTGTTTCAATTCAAAATGTGTTGTTTTAGTTGTGTAATTATTGTTATATGGTTTTGTTACTGTTTTAATCCGTTGAGTCTGTCTGCAGCAAATGATGATAGTGGCCAATATTTGTATTTGTCGCAATGTTCTATTGATTAATGCAAATTTTATTCATATTTCTAATGTTCATATATTTTTAAAACATGATCAGTGTTTTTTTTAAATAAATATTATTTGTATATTAATTTTGTGAGTTACGTTTATCACTAAGATTGGTTTGAATAACATCTGAACGGCATAAGCAACATTCTACATGTATAAACGATGTTATTATTACAGGTGACTTTAACCTGAATCTCCTCACACCAGCATCATTATCAAAAGTAGAAAACCTTTGTCAACAATTTAACCTTACACAACTTATACATGAGCCCACTCACCACACAGAGCAAACATCTTCAATAATTGACTTAATTTTTGCAAGTAACCAGAACAATATCATATTTTCTGGAATTGGAGAACCTTTTCTGGACCAAAATATAAGGTATCATTGTCCTATCTTTGGAATTTTGAAATTCCAAAAACCCTTAGCAAAAACTTTTTATCGGCATATTTGGCGTTATGATATTGGGGATTACGATAGGTTACGTAGTCTTTTTACTGAAACACAATGGCATCTTTTAAAATGTGATGATATTGATTTATATGCTGAAAATATTACTAATGCTATTTTACAAAAAGCGAAGTCGTGCATTCCAAACAAAAACATATGTATACGTCCACGTGATTTACCATGGATGAATAATCAAATTAAGAAAAAAATTCGACACCGCAAACGATTTTATAGAAAAGCCAAAAAGATTAATACCGATCTTCACTGGTCGAATTTTAGACATGCTAGAAATGAAGTTGTCCAACTCTTGCGAAATTCTAAATTTGATTACTTTAAGAATATGGCCAATAAATTGAAGTCTTCTGAGCTATGTGCTAAGGACTGTTGGAAAACATTGCGCACATTCATTTCTACAAACACACATCAATCAATTCCACCCCTATACGATGAACATTCGAACACGTTTGAGGCAAATGACACATTCAAAGCTGAACTCATTAATTCATATTTTGCAAATCAATCATCAATCGATGTACAACATCATGATCTTCCTACGCATAACACCGATAACAATAATAGCTTAAATTCAATTGATATTACTCAGGAAGAAGTCATCGACGCAATTAAATGTTTAAAGGTAGGAAAAGCTTCAGGACCTGATGGAATCGATAATCGTATCCTCAGGGAAGCAATGTATCAACTTAGCTCTCCCCTATGTGAACTATTCAGATCATGTCTTTCTGCTCGTAAAATGCCTTCATGCTGGAAAATTGCAAACGTGTGTCCGGTCTTCAAAAAGGGTGATCCAGCTCTTGTTTCGAATTATCGTCCTATATCCTTGCTTAATACTATCGAAAAGGTCTTTGAACGAATAATCCACAAACATGTTTTTAATTTCCTGCGTTCTAATTCCTTCTTTACACGGACTCAATCTGGCTTCATGCCTGGCGATTCGACAGTTAATCAGTTAACCTATATTTATGATACATTTTGCAAAGCTCTAGACAATGGTCTTGAAGTCAGAGTTGTATTTTTCGATATAAGTAAAGCATTTGACAAAGTTTGGCATGAGGGTCTTTTGTTCAAACTTCAAGCAGCAGGCATTCGGGGAGATTTATTAGCATTCATATCTAATTATCTTTCTAATCGTAAACAGAAAGTCATTCTACCAGGAGCAGAATCAACTCCTGCAGAAATTATCGCTGGTGTTCCACAGGGGTCTATATTAGGTCCCCTTCTATTTCTTGTTTACATCAATGACATAGTAGCTGATATACAAGCCCAAATAAACCTATTTGCCGATGATACAAGTCTCTTTATGATTGTAAACTCGCCGGATCAAACTGCAGCTGTTTTGCAATCAGACATAGATAAAATTTCACGATGGGCTGATCAATGGCTAGTACATTTTAATCCCTCCAAATCAGAATCAATGCTGATATCTCGTAAAATTAATAAACCGAATCATCCTCCACTTTCAATGGGGTACGTTGACATACCTATAGTAAATATCCACAAACATTTAGGAGTATATTTGACAAATGACTGTACTTGGCATGAACATATAACGTTCATTAAAGAAAAAGCGTGGAAGCGTATTAATATAATGCGTCGTCTCAAATCAATGCTTGATAGGACATCTCTTGAAACTATATATTTTGCATTCGTACGACCAATACTTGAGTATTCAAATGTTATTTTTGACAATTGTACCCAATATGAAAAGGATGAATTAGAAAAAATTCAAACAGAGGCAGCTCGTATATCAACTGGTTGTACTCGATAGTGTCACTTGAAGATCTTTATAATGAGATAGGTTGGGAAACTCTCAGTCAAAGACGACGAAAACATACGTTAGTATTAATGTACAAAATGCAGTTTAGAGAAGCACCTTACTATTTACAGTCACTTCTTCCTGACACAGTCGGAGCATCTAGCCAATACCCTCTTAGAAATGCGTCTCATTTCAGTCCATTTATGCTCGAACCGCATCTTATTCACATTCATTTCTACCATCCACAGTATCCGATTGGAATTGTCTTCCAGAAGAGTTTAGAAATGCTGAATCGATTCATTCATTTAAAAAACACATTAATAGTGATCGACCAATTCAAAATCCATTGTTTTCCTATGGAAAGAGACGCTCTCAAATTTTACACACACGCATTAGAACTAATTGTAGTGCGCTAAATGAACATCTATTCAGGCGAAACGTAGTTGCATCGCCTCTATGTCAATGCGGTCAAAGAGAATCACCATTTCATTATTTTCTTGAATGCCAGCTTTATATTAATATCCGTGCAGAACTTCTGACAACTATATCTATTTATTCCGTCCCCTCTGTCCAAACGATTTTATATGGAGATAACATTCTGAATTATCAAACTAATACCACTATCGCTGAGGCAGTACACAAATATATTATCGATAGCAAACGATTTGAAACATAGTTTTTGCGACAGAACTTCTCTAGAACTTCTTTTCTCTTACTAAGTCTCTTCCGACATGTATGTAGGGTGTTTATACTTTACTTTTTTGAACTATCGCTTTAAATTTATACATGTATCTATCTTGCACATTTCTTCTCCATCTTTTCTTCTTTTCTCTATTAACTACTATATCTCCTTATCAAAATAATTTCATTGTTGTTATATGTATAAGCAAACCAATAATGTTCGCTTGAAAACATGCAACTTAATATAAACCTTTTGGAGAAGAACTATATAAGACGAAGTCTTCCGTTCTAATCCAAATCAAACTTGTTTGTATGCAATTGTTGTATGTTTCATGTGTAAATGCATTCTTGTTTGAAATAAATACGTTTAAACTAACATTCTACAGTTGTTGTTTTTCTATAGTTGCAAACTTGTTTGAATGTATAGTTGGTATATTAACTAGTCGACTACTGACGATACATTTACTAATTTATAATGAATTACAAAAATACAATTTGAGCTTACATTTTACTAGCATTAACAATGCAGACATGTGTCGAAATGACTTTTCGCGTGTGTAACTGAACACTTTAAAGCAGTGTCACTTAGACTATGCGTGTGTAGTACTCTATGCATAAAACACACACCAAATGACGAAATTCTCATGATTTATGCGTTCCAACCATAGGTGTTCTTCCAGTTAAAGCATTACGTATTCAATGATTTTTTATGTTCACCCTTAAGTACTGTCTACAGTTCTTGAATTAAGTAAATTATGCTTTTGAAAGATAATAATGAACACAAGTATTTTTAAAAAACATTATTTTCATTTAGTATCCCAAATAAGTCATGCCAACTTTGTATTTAATGTCATAATACAAATGTAAAGACAGTGTTTTAATTGTATATAAAAAGAGCCGAATAACTGATACAAACGCATGCCTCTAATATTTGGACAAACGACACCCGTTTTTAATGCGCTATACATGTATATATATATATATATGCAGACATTTACTAGAATACGTCGAATGAGATGTGTACATTTCTTACATCTGGCTGTAAAAATACATACAAAAACAACATAAAGCATGCATTTACTCGATTTCTCGTATCCATCGACTGTTGAATTGAAATGAAACAGTTAATATATCGCAAGAGCATTTTACATATTCAAAGGCAAACAAAAGCACACAAAAAATACAGATGAAAATACGTATTCATAACCATTAAAGTTCAGTGACCAATATTCTGTTTAGTTATTTTACACAGTGTCAGACAAATACTATTGGTTTACAAATGAAAACAATAAGCTAAACAATCAATGTTATTGCTAATATTTTAGTAAAACAATTCTTAAATGGGTAAAATATTTGACTTGTGTAAGTCATATTTAATACTAAATCAAATGTGCATCAATATCTTTAGATGAAAACTTCATTAGGTAAAGTACAACAACGTGTATTCATAGGTGTTTATATGCATACGCTGGTATGTTGTTGGATTGCATTTGTCATAGGAACATTTATTTTGTTGTTGAACAAACGACGCAGGCTATTTCAGCTCCCTCGATGTACGGAGGACATTGCAAGGTACCACACCGACCTTCTACAAAGTAGAACAGGGCTCCATTCATGTCTGCATAGCTGCCAGCCAGCGACTCGGGGGATCTCGCCATACAGACATATCCGTTGCCTTGATGCTGATAGTGCGCCCCCATCAGGTATCCCTCGTACTCCTTGGTCCATCCGCTATAACACGAAGTACGTCCTGGTATCATCACGGTTGTCTTCCCGCGAGCAAGACAAACAGAGCACGGCACGTCATGATTTAAGAGATTGGTTAAAGCTGGAGCATTGTCGTATGTCTCGTACTCAGCCCCATACATCATTGATCTTGTACTGCTAGATATTTGATTGTAGGCACCATATACTGGGTCGTTTGGCAAGCAAATGTATTCACCAGAGCCAGAGTGGGTATAATGAGAACCGGCTGCTTGTCCGCTATATAGTGTCGTCGTAGCTGTCACGTTTGGACACGTTTTCATGCCCCAGTGAACGTACGTTGACGAACCACGTGCTGTTTGCGGAATGTCCGCTTTCGCCTGTGCACCTAAACAGTATATTATTACAATTGATGCAGTTGTTCTCCAATGTAATATATTATAAACTACAATCATAACTTTATCGCACAATTATTTACACCATATATTATATCTGTTATAAAATCTGACAGTGAAAACAATTCTATTCCATATTCTTATTTTGTTTTCAGCAGTTATGCATTTTCTACTCAATGATTCGCCTATTATATGAATACATTAATTGCGATTGTAACATTCTATTGAGAATCAGGTACAGAAATATTTGCTATTGTAAACATGATAAATAATTTAAAATGTCTCATTGTACCATTCATACGACATACTATGGTTTAAATATAACAATACGTAAATGTTTGTTTACTCGAGTAAAATCGAGTTGAAGGAGCGCGTTAATAGTCCAAGCTCATTTTAAACGAAATGCGTTTTTATAACATTAACGTCAGTTCAGTCATGATGAAATAAGACGATATTTAATGTTTCAAAACAACCTTCAAACATGTATATATCTATATACATTATGATTTTGAATACATGTAATATTTTTACATTTTAATATTGAAATCATAGTAAGTCCGACGACGACATTTAAAGGAATTCAAGCTTAAACAATTATACCTTAGCTAAAAATAGTGATACAAACCAGTAGCTGTAGTTAAAAAAAGCTTAAAGTGTACCTTGAACTTGTCTTTCCAAATCATCAATCCTTGCAGCAACGTCGGTAAGGAGAGCTCTATTCTCGAGGTCAACCCGGTTTAGTGTATGATACATGCAGAACACTTCGCCACCCAGTAGGAAACAAACGACAAGAAGTCCGCGAATCATGTTAAGGATTATGAAGACTGATCTCTGGTATGTGACTGATGAAGGTTGGTTGTGATTCCGATTTTTATAGATGGATGACGCGTGATGCTTTGCACAGATTGGTCGAAATTAACACCGTTTAACGCCCATAAATTGAATAGAAAACATTCATGTATTGTGAAATACTGCATGTCATCAGAAATTGCCATGGGAAATTTCAAACAAGATAATTTGATTTATTCGTATATTTCACATTATTTAAAGGGGCCTTTATCATCATCATCATCATCATCATCATCATCATCATCATCATCATCATCATCATCATCGTCATCGTCATCGTCATCGTCATCGTCGTCGTCGTCGTCGTCGTCGTCGTCGTCGTCGTCGTCGTCATCATCATCATCATCATCATCATCATCATCATCATCATCATCATCATCATCATCATCATCATCATCATCATCGTCAGTCATCATCATCATCATCATCATCATCATCATCATCATCATCATCATCATCATCATCATCATCATCATCATCATCATCATCATCATCATCATCATCATCATCATCATCATCATCATCATCATCATTATCACCATCATCATAATCATCATCATCACCACCACCAGCTTTAACAGTTGTAATAAACCTAAGAGAGAAGCAACATCAACTTGTCTTAACCAGTAACACTTTTAAAACTTAAAACGCAACTGAACTATCATGCCCTGACATTGTTAAATACAAAATGGACTACAATTTGGCTTTTAAACAAACTTTGTAGAGAACCACTGTACGATTTAACAAAAAAATAACAAATAACATAACAAAGGGACTTGTAATTTCAAAATATATGATTTTTGTTTTAATTGTGATATATAAGTCTGTAAAGAATTCCTTGTCAATCCATGGGACCCACTGGTTTTATCCACGGGCATCTCGTAGATAAGTCTTTATGATATTACAAACGAAATGCCAGACCGTTGGGAATTTTAGTTGCAGAATTTGTTTAAGGTATTTTTATGTGTATTTTTATTAGTTTCCCTTATAGAAATGAACTACATTAACCCAGCGCAAACTTTTTAGTTATTCAAATGTGCTTAAAATAATTATATAGTATATAACAGCCATACTAAATAATTGTAAATCATAACGTGCCATAACTTAAGGGACTGAATTTCAGTCTAAGTAGTACTATTTTAAACTCTTCAGAAGGTATGTATTACTGTTTTGCACCAACCACCACAAGCCATCTGTCATCAAGCCTTGTTATGCACTCTGTTACTAGACACCTGGTGTTACTCAATGAACGAATGCAAGGCAATATAATAGGAATATGATATACAATCCAACTTGCTTACATAAACATTTCATTAAAATGCAAATCTCATAAACTGGATACATAGCTTTAATTTCTGATTCAAAAGACTTTTATCCTATTTTGAAATATAACTTGACACATTAGTCTTCAATTGAAAAATACAAACCTGTCAAATATCTTCCGTGAGAATATGTTGTTTATCATACGACTGTAATCTCAGCTGGGTCATTTGTTGTATAATTTTTATCAACAAAGCAAACATACTAGCTGTACCGGTCCAATTTATGAATTAAGCAAAGATTCCAGACGGAGAGTTTATTAAAACTTAAAACCATATTTATAAGGAAAACTGCCTTTCAATGTTGTTACCAATTGAAGCAGAATTAACCAAGTTTCAAAACAAATGAACATGCTTCAAATTATTTTATGAATGCAATAATGACGGATGTCAAAACCAAAATATTACATCTCAATGTTACTTATTCGCAACACAATTAAAATGCAAATTGGCTCGTACCCAAAACTGACGTCAGATTTTACGTGATAATATTAAATTATGGATCGATCTCAAAACACTCAGAACTGATACTGAAACTTCACAATGAAAATGAAATGTATGCCTTCGTCTAAAATCAACTATCCACCATCGCCATACCTATGAACATGCTCTCTGAATACACATACAAATAACAAAAAAATCTCCGCCCCGCTTACAGAAAATATGAATGACCTTGTATTATGTCTCTCCAATACCGTTATAAATCAGCCAGAATCAATGACCCGACCAGTCGATAGGCATCTTCCGCAACTCCCAAAATACTGATTTGCATAATGTAGGCAAAAGTATTTTCTAAATTGTGTATGGAAACCATTGTATGGTCTAGGAACGACCTACCAATCGACGGAGTTTCCAGTATTGTACATAGACGGGTGTTAAATGAAACTCGTTGTCTTAACATCATGTACATTTGCACCATTTTTAAGGTCCATTAATATATGCCAAAGTTATAACCGAGAAAGGAATGTTGACGAATGTTGACCAAAAAGTTTTACTGTCAACGTTAAGGTAGTGGGATGAGTGTTGTACTCAACACGCTGACAAACGATGATTATGCACAAACAAGATTGTTGTGACACAGACGGAAATCGCGACTGCTCCATGTTTGCTTCTACCAAGAGGGAGGGTGAATAAAAATAAAGAAACTTATAAGACAAAATATATCAAACGATGGAAAATTTAATGTTTTAAATTTTAGGACAAATTGTATTAACACAATTAAAATAACGAAATAATTATATTATTCCTATCGTATAACCAAAACTGCAAACAGTTTACTGCAATTATACAGTCAAGTCGACTACTAAAGAATTTAATCAGAGCATGATGTGCTTTAAGTGATTGTTCAGATTTATAACAGACATCTACACCCACCTGAAGCGGTGTAACAATATCACTTGCGCAATACATTCGGAGGGTAATTATGATCCGAATTATCATAATAAGAGATAATTCATTTTAGTGTGTCTTTCTTTTGTCATCTGCCACAGAGCGTTATGCAATAAGTAAACTTGATAACTATTTACAGGGAAGATATACTGTGTCTGTTGGCAATTGAATAAATTCTGATAAAATTAATATTTAATCTTGAAATCAGAATATGTCCTATCCGCAATGAAATTGTTCACCAACCTTTCATAAAAGCAGTTTTTTCGGCACTAAAATGTTAGTCCTGAAATTAAATTTCATATAACTATAAAAACACGAACGCAATTTAAAATAACGTGTTTGCAACAAAATAAATATAAACAGCTTGTTTATGATAACAAAATAACCTTGACTGGATTTGTATTTTGTTTCATAATTACAGTACTTTAAGATCACATTTATCTAAGTAAGAATTTCTTATTTTTCTAATCTGCTTCAATTAAAAAACGCGACCTAGATTTAATACATACTTTACTTTGTTGCACTAAACACTTAAGCTACCTACGCAAAACATCATATTTTAAATGGTATCGTGTTATAGTTGTCCTTGTCATGATTAAAGTGAAACGTAAACACTAAGAGTGATGAAAACATGAAAACATTTCAATTTTCTTATTGAGAGCTGCACTTTTTATAAAGCTAACTGATATTCTCAACATTGTTAATTTTTACCTAAACATATTACATTAAGAACATGGCCGCCTGAAGGTATTATTTAGGGCTATTAATTAGATAAATGTTGATTTTAATTAAGTTATTAATTAATTTATTCATTAATGCAGGCATTCATTCATTTTATTATTTTATTTATTCCCGCAGAATAAAACAAACCAGGAATCATTAACACGTTTATGATTCTTATGTTAATTCTTAAAGGGTTTCCCATTTTCTTAACACATTGATTTTTATGAACATCGCAAGGGTTAACATGGAAATAACCTGCAGCCCGCAGGTCCAGTGCAAGTTCTTTTAATAAGCATACGGCAGCACAAAACTGTGGATTAGAGAAAGCTTATAAAAACTTAAGCATGTATGTTTTTTTAGTTATTCAAGAAAAAAACTTGTTAAACACCAAATGCCGGTCAAGACAAGGTTTTACTTTGGACATTGTTTCACCTTGCCCCTTATGTGTGACCAATAAATTACAACAACACGTTTTGACGTTAATTGCCATATAAATGATAAATGTTTACCAATATACTATATAAATCATCAAAGTAAGTAAATACAATAAAATACCACAGACTGTTAAACTGACCTGTGGGGACCAGCCTTCTTCAACTCTTTCAGCTAAACATTACTTTCTTGTAAATGTGGTACTGCGATATATTGATCAGCCTCATTAAGAATCGTATTTCTTATAAAACAAGTTTGTTCGATGTATTTACATAAATTATTAATGACTGATTCGTCATATAAACTAGTTACTTGTAGAATATATATACAGATGTTACCAAAATTTTAATAAGCTAAACAGAGCTTGCTAGGGTTCCGATATTAAAATGTTAAAGCCTCCCTTCATGATTTCGTTTGAATCCAGTAAATGTGTGAATATTTTGCATATTTGAAAGACATCATGTTTGAAATAAGCAACACTTGAATAGACCCCGAACCGAATGACGAAATATTAAGAACAAGATAACTTAAATTGAATGGTTTGAATTTTATTTTTTTTCATCCTATTTTATTTAAATCGGACAACTGATCCCTGAATTTTTTTGCGCAATTATGGCAAATTTTAATGTTTAATTTTTCCATTTAATTTTTTTAACTGGTAATGTCAACCAGGTAAGCTTATACAAAACGTGTAATAATGAATAGTATAATCAACACGTTATTATATCAGGCGTCCGTGTTCATTTTCGAATATATCAAACCCCAAGCTGATGTCTACGAAAGTATTTTTGATCAGCTTTATCCGGGCTTACTAATTGTTTATAATAATAATTCAATACTACTTCAGCAGCTGGAGTTTCACTTTATATTGTACCTAAAATTGTTTATTAAATATATTCTAACTGACAACGTCTTAAGCTGCTTTGTTTGGAAATGTCAATTTTTTTCTTATTTACATCTTTATGGCTACACCCTATCCCGAAGGGTAACGTGCCGTGATTGCATAACATGCGCTGTTTGCTTAATTGGCAATTTGATAATGTGGTTACACTTATATTGTAGGCGCCCTGTTTTACCGCAACATGTCGCAGAGAACAGCGATGGTAACTGGATAACATGACAACAAATAAAATAAACTAATTAAATTGCACAGTATATTTTCATTTCTTCAAAACCCAAGAAATGTTATTCCTACAAAAATGAAATAAATTAATTAAAATGCACAATACATTCTCATATTTTTGAAAAACATGGATATGGATCAAACACTTTGTCTAATATTCATTTACGTCCAACTAAATTTCGTGAGGTATCCTCATGGGTTCCCGTAATTGTACCTATACTGGAATATTTGCAGCTAACTCATGTTGGCCTCTTTGATTGATTTGTACTTAAATCTGTATGGTCAAAGTTGTATTTTTGGTCCTATATGGGACCAATATTAGGGTTTCGCCCAGTCAATGTCAATTTTGGACCAAGAATGTCTTGCTTTGATGGGCTTTTAAGTTTGGTATCCAGATTGGATGAGTTAAATTTGACCCGCCAGGGTTTTAGAAGAACAAGATAATGTTTATATGTTTAAAACTGGATCCATGTTGATTTCGGTTTCGGCGACTCCAAGTGGGATGGCGCGCGGGGGGCCGATATATGTTAGGGACCCAATATAAGCTTTTTGATGGATCGCATATGGGATTTTTGGTCTAACGTGAGCCTTCTTGCTGGGACCAATATTAGTTTGCATATTTGCAGTAGTTGTCAATTTTTCATGTGGGATACATTTGGGTTTTCTTTTGTTGACCAAAATTAGATGTATAATTTTGACATATAAAAGCTTTTCTGCTTTGACGTATACGAGTTTACTTGTTGGCTGATCATGCAGGCTTTGCTATTTCAACCTATAGACATCCGAACGCCTGGGTTATAACAAGGTCATATTTTGAAAACCATGCAAATGGTTCCGATATAGGTCCGATCTGCTGTATTAACTCATCTACAATACTCGGTAGCACATTATGATGACTGCCTCCTGGGACACATATACGTAAACCTATCTGAACCCACGTGGGTTCGTTTTTTTTAGGTTTTGATAAGGCCCGTAATGGGAAGACCAATCTTATGTTTTTCGTACATGCTGTCCACGTGAAACATTAGCTCAGCTTAAGTCCATTGCAAGCTTCCTGTAGATTGCTTGATAGATGGCTTCTCATAAAAGTGTCGAAATATAATTCATTGGGAAAATAAGTGAAACTATTGTTGTTTAAATAGCAATATTGGCCAAATATCACATTTTAACATTTCATCATAATACAGATTTTACAAGCGCTTAGGTTTGAGTCTTTACATTGCCAAACATCCATGTATTCAACATGATGCCTGACTCAGATCTTCAATTTCTGTTCGATCGTTTTTAATACAATTCAGACTTAAATTCAAGCGGGTTTGAATGTTTGCGAGAAACATATACAAATATTTACGTATATAGCACCGTCTTAAATCCCATTCATAATACTCTAATTCCGCACATGCTGATTAATCAGGGACGACATTTTCCGCCTAAACTGGATTTAGGCTAAGAAGAGACTTCCTTAAAACGAAACAAAATCATAAAAGCGGAAAGTTTCGTCAATAATAAGCCTAAGCGGACTGCACAGGCTAATCTGGGACGACACTGTACGCACATGCATTAAACCCGCTTTGGCTTTAACTTGATTTAAAATGTTGCGCTCATTACAAACGATTGCTGAATAAAAATATTGTTTTTCTCTTAAGACGCTTGGTTCTACGAAATTACTTACCCTAGCGAACATGTTATATCAAGACTTTGTGTTATAGTTGTAATTCTTATAACATTATACAGAACCTGGGTTTTCGCTAAATAAGTCTTTATGTAGAATGTGATCTTCATCATGCTACACAAGTCTATGGAACTTCACAAATGCTGACCAGAGAGGCATGATCTTAACCATCTTTATACACGACCATAACGTGATCTAACATTCAAATTTAAACCATGGGACTTCTGGTTTCAAATAAAATAACAACACTTATTTATGTCATGTGACGAAATTTCACTCTTGGCGCATGATTTGAAATTTTTGTTGAGGCCATTTATTAGATGGTACACACTATGTATGACTATTTCGGTTTCAGAGGAGGATATATAATTCACTACACCATAATTTATAGATCGCATTAACCAGGTGAATGGCCAATTAAGGGGAGCGATTTTAACGAATTGTGCAGAAGATTACCATACGATGCTGCACACCAAATATTCAACCTCTGACCATTTCGGTTTCACTGAAGAACAACTCATAAAGCTATTTACTAAATAAGGTTCAATACTGTGAATCCGAAGACTTTGTCAATTTTTACCACATGACCATGATTTCAGCAAACTTTGTAGAGGATATTGTTACACAATAATTTTCAAAGCATAGGTAAGTGCGATTTCAGATCAGAATATTGTGTTAGTTGGTTTCTAGTTAATTAAATCTTGTGACAAATGGGGCTTGGCAAATATGTGAAATTACGTTTATTGTCAACACAGGGATCGTTACAAAATAATATTATAATGTGCATCGTCAGAATGTAAAGGTAAGAATGGTCGAGTTGCTGAAATGCGTTGGTTGGTCTTTTACCCGGTCTTACTTTAACAACAGCTATTCAAACGCATGCGAATACAATATATTAATCATTGAGCTCATGAAGTATTATCAGGAAGGAATTTCTTGTTGACACTCAAAAGTGACTCATCAAAGACAATTGACTAAGGCCTTTACATTTCAGTAAATAAAAAACAATGATCAAAACTGAAGTCATTGTTGTGAATGTAACGTAACGTTATTTGCCGCACCGCGCTTTAGTGTAGTATGTCCTTGACGTCACGTTATATTTGTTGTTGTTTATATACGTCATGTCTATTATTTGAATCTGAAATAAAAGGAAGAACCTGAACACACAACGCTTTGTACCTTTATTATCCCACACGATCGCGATATTGGTGCCGTGACAAAAAATGAATTTACAGAAAATACAGATACAGAGAGAGGGTCACCGCCGTTTCATTGAGAAATATTTGGAGAAAATCGAGCAATCTAAGGAGAACGATCCATTGACCGCTATTCTCAGCGCTATCGAAGCGAAAGTCACGATTCTAGAGACACTGAATGAGAAAATACTTTCACAGACGGAGATAGAGGGATTGGAGGAAGAGATCTATCAAAAACAGACACGTATTCAGCAGAACTGGATATCCAGCTGTGTCGCTTACGAGCTATCCGAGATCAAAAGGAGAAGAGAGCAGTCCCGCATACTACCGATCTACCACGAGATGACCAGAGAAATTGAAGTAATCAGCAGAGCAACAATAATGGTTTGAACACAGACGCTTCTTCTTTCTTTCCGTACAGAACTGTAAGTTACAATTCTAATCATTCAGTCAGTAGCGATTCGACGCAATTTTACGGGCTACTTAAAATTGCATTACCAAGTTTTAGTGGAGATATATTGCGATGGCAATCCTTTTGGGATTCATATGAGTCTACCATTCACATGAACGCTAATCTGACCGACGTCCAAAAATTTACGTATCTCAAATCCCAACTTGAAGGAAATGCCGCACGAGTAATTGAAGGTTTTGCCATGACCAACGCAAATTATGCACGTGCTATAGATCTTCTGAAGGAAAGGTATGGTCAGCAACACAAAATCATACACGCTTTCATGCAGGCTCTATTACAACTACCCGCCCCGTCCAGTAAAGTGTCCAGTTTGAGAACCTTTCATGATAAAATGGAGACCTACATTCGCAGTTTAGAAGCTATGGGTCAGAGTCTACAGACTCTCACGGTAGTTTGCTAGTCCCAGTTGTCATAGATAAGATGCCAGTGGAAATAAGGAAGCAGTTAGCACGTGAAACGGGATATAACAGTTGGTTACTAGAAGATCTGCGTCGTGCAATCAACAGGGAGATTGGAATCCTAGAAACAGGCAACATCCGTAGCGAACCGGAAGGAGAGGATTTCATATAGGAGCGAAATATAGGAAACCCGCCCCCAATTACCCAAGACCCTCAACCGGAGGTTCATCACACTGACCCGAGATAAAGTGCGCCTTTTGTGAAAGTGACCACAAATCCCATGAATGTAAAACCCACCCAGATGCAGAATCCCGTCTGAAAATAGTTAAAGAGAAACACTTGTGTTTTAAGTTTAACTGTTTAGGCACTCACCAAGTAGCTAACTGCGGTTCAAGGAGACAATGCCAATTATGCAAGCGAAAACACCATACGGCAATTTGTAAATCATGAGAAAAGGACAACAAGACGAAAAACGCCGAGACTGCATCGCCGGAAACAGCCGTACTTCATTCGTGCACGAGTCTTCCAGACAAGGATGTACTGTTGAAAACTGCCATAACAACCGTATCGTCACGTCAGACTGAAGCTTATATCTTTTCGATGAGGGTGCCCAGAGGTCGTTTATTACGGAACAATTAGCCCAGGAACTTGAACTTCCTATACAACGCACAGAAACTATATACTTATCGTCGTTCGGAAGCACTAGCAGCAAAGCACAGCAAACAGATGTGGCTATAGTGAACGATTGTTACAGAAAGAGGATCCCGATACGAGTATTCATAGTAACTACCATTTCAACGCCTCTCAACCAGAGATTCCAACAAACAGTGTCCGATTTACCGTATCTACAAGGTCTCAAACTCGCCCATCCAGTTACAGAACACTACATATTTACAATTTCGATGCTGATAGGTGTAGACTTTTACTGGGATATCGTTGAAGACCACATAGTACGTGGAAATGGACCCACCGCAGTGAGATCAAAGATCGGCTACCTGTTATCCGGACCCTTCCAAGCACAAAACTACCGAGCTACAGATCATGTGTTCAACGTAATGACGTCGCCTATAAAAACAGATGTATTAGAACGTTTTTGGAATCTGGAGAGTATGGGAGTTACTCAGAGCGACGAAAATATTGACAAGATACGCTATTTCAAGGATAACCAGACTTCATCCATAGAATACGAGAACGGACATAGTGAAAGCAAGAACCGAGAAGAAGATCCTCGGAAGACGAAACGTCTCCATGGAAACTTGCAGACGATAGTGACAGAGATTGAAGCTGTTATCAACGATAGACCGCTAACGCACGTATCATCCAACATCGACGATTTGGAGCCGTTAACGCCGTCACATCTACTTTACGGCCGCAAGATGACGTCATTTCCGCATCACACACATTTACCCGACGATGATATCACGCAAATTCAAAGTGATCAGACGACACTTGCCAATCGAGCTAAGCAGAGGTCAGACATCATCGAACAGTTCTGGAGACGTTGGAAGTCGGAGTACTTAACTGCCTTATGAGTGTTGCACACAACAGCGGGCTCTAACGAGAAACGCATTCGGGTCGGAGATGTCGTGCAAATATACGATGAGGGACCACGTATCCGTTGGAAACTTTCTGTTGTCCTGGAGCTGATGACCGGACATGATGGTTCAGTCCGTGCCGCGAAGATACAGACGAAACATGGAATAGCCAATAGACCAATAGTGAAACTCTATCCATTAGAGACAGTCAGTGATATTGAATAGAGAACATTTAAATATTAAAGGTTAATTGCACAATTGTAATTGAAATACGAGAAACAGTTAAGAAATTGTGATTCAATAACTGAATGATAAACATTTGATATTCATTTCAGATTAACGTGTATAATTGTGGTCACTGTTATTGCAATCTTAAGATTTTCACGAATGATTCAGGATTTCATAGGTAATGATACATATTCTCATCTGATTGTTAATAATTGTCACTTTTCCCGGCCCCCAGAATGTTGTGAATGTAACGTAACGTTATTTGCCGCACCGCGCTTTAGTGTAGTATGTCCTTGACGTCACGTAACATTTGTTGTTGCTTATTTACGTCATGTCTATTATTTGAATCTGAAGTAAAAGGAAGAACCTGAACACACAACGCTTTGTACCTTTATTATCCCACACGATCGCGATAGTCATCATGGAACGGTCTATGAAGGTTAAACCCGTTTACAAGGCGCACCAGCGACATGCCCTTCTAACTGCAATTGCACCAAATAATAGTGTTGATGAAAAGTGTTGCTTTTATTCAAGGATGAATAATTAAAAAGGAGTGTTTACTCAGGCTGTTTATCTGTCCGTACGTCAAACGGAATGTCAATCTGCTGGAGTTTCTTAGTTATGAGCTTTAGTACCAAACCCATATAAACATTAAACATTAAATTCCATTTTCGTAAATTGGTAAATTGTAAGCGAGGTCGCCGTGGATTGCTTTGTATGGTGTACGCTTAATGACCTGGAAGTCACGGGTTCTATTTCCATTGTCCGTGCGTTCTTAAGATCTCCCCAAAAGACACCAAGAGCTTGTTCAGGCCAGTAAAAGGACTCGAGAGCGTTTCAATATGCCTCCTGTTTCCAAGCCTAAAAAGAGAAAAAATAAATTGGTTTAACCTAATATTTAGCGACTACTATAACTCCTGTATAATTATTCAAAGTCATTCCTTAGCCTAACGTATTTTGTCATTGTTTAATTAACTACTGCTTGAATTGAAACTTCATATTTTGAGGTTTTGTAAGGCAGATTGTAGTTCCTATAAAAACAGTTATGCCTGCAGTTTTAGCATGGTTATCATGTGCCAGTGAACCTGATTTTTCTATTTTTCTATTTGCCAAAAAAACTGTGCTTATCATATATGTATGAAAACAAGATGGTTATGCGTCTGTGTCCAATTGTAATCAAAGCTATAGCTGAATGGATTACTTTTCGGTTTTGAAGTTCTATCTTTGATCATCGATCTCTTTCACTTTACACACCTACTCATTAATATGAATGTGACATCAATTATTAAGGCATCTTAAAGGCAGCAAACCATGCCTTAGTGAATCGAACGAAGACAAATGCTGCACATGTGATTATACAATTTGATCGGGTGAAACAATCTTTAGTGCAAACTGGTTAAACGGTTTCAATGTGATTTATGTAACACAGACTGTCTGTATGCACAATGATTAGTTTGAGGCATTTAATGTGAACGATTGCGAAAGCCGAAACGTGATCTTGACATGTGCGATTTTCAGATTACATGTGTACAGTTACAGAAATAATCCGTTATGGAAGTTTTTTTTAATGACCAAACTTGTTTTGGCATTTTTTTTATTATTTAGATTAATAAATGCCATATAAGAAACATTAGCTTTGCATTATATCATGTTATAGGCAAAAACGTCATCGGGGTTTTCGGTTTCCTCTCTGCGTAAGTTACCGTAATCCCAGATATAAATCATTTGTGTCAGAAAAACAGTTTAAAAAATGTATGTGTGAATATTTTCATAACTATAATTTATTCTAACAACACACGCGGTTACTTTGGGGATGTCGGTACCCGCGGTAGCGTCTGAATATACTGTAGTTCAATTATCCGAAATCCTCTTAATACAACGTACATTTATTTCATTACATGACAAACAGAGTTTTTGTATTGCACTTCCAATATTATCATAGGTACATGTACTTTTAGCCATATTAAGAAGTAATATATTAACAACTCGTGCGAAATTGGTATACTGCCGGGAATTTGCTTACCTTACCGAAATTCCAGTTATAAAACGTTTCGTATCACATACATGTTTAAACAATGATTTGTTAATTATTTTGTAAATAATATTACAGTTAGCGACTTGGGAGAATTCGGTACTCGCTCAAGATTCTTAAAACTCGTAAAATACCCTTTAGATATATGTTCCTTATTCCTTATTCAAACCGAATAAGGAACTATGTTATTATTAAATAAAACCAAGTTAAAATGTACCTGCAATTAATATTTGTAACACCCGACATACATTTACAATAATTTTCGTTGAGTTATTCGTCTCGTTGGTTCGTTTTGACTTATAATTTATAGAAAGAAAATTCCAGTTCCTTTTTTGATTTGAATAAGGAATAAGGAACCAGTTCCTTATTCCTTATTCACACTGAATAAGGAACTGGATAATCATCACTTAAAACTGTGTAGAATGTATTGCAATTAGAATTTAACATATACAATCAATATATAAATAATATGTTCATTTATATGTGGTTAATTCTGGATCAATTTCATTGATGTTTAAGCAAGAAAATGCCAGTTCCTTATTCGGCTTGAATAATGAATGAGGAACTCGGTTCCTTTTTTCCGTATTCAGCCTTGAATAAGGAACTGGATTATAAATAAAAACAAAACATGTTTAAATGTACAAGATTTATTTTTTTATCACATACATGTAAAATAATAGTATATGCTTTAGGTTTTGATGATTGGAGATTAGTATTCGAAATAGAAAATATCGGTTCGGCTTAAACAAGAAATCCTATGCAATCGCGAAGAAGAAACATGAATATGTAACGTAATACGTAAAGTAAATGTTTTCGAGTTATTTTGTTTTGATTTACTTCAGAATTTTTTTTGCATTATTGTTCTTTAAAACCCTATAACAAATATGTTCAAGTGAATAAAGATTAAGGAACAGTTCCTTATTCCTTATTCGAAAAGGAATAAGGAACTTGAAAAAGGAACCAACTTATCATCCATGGGGAATTGTGATGAAGCCGATTCCTCATCAAATCCAACCATCGAGCAAAGATAAAACTGGTTCCGAGCTCAGCTTAATCATATATGTGTAGCCATTACAAACAAATATTAGAATCAAATATTGTTCTTAATCTATGTTATTTATAGCTTTCGTGTGATTTTATTTAAACTGTTTACATTAAACCATATACAAGAGGGACATTTAGACACTGAAGCTCTCCATTGGTTTCAAGATACAACAACTCTCGTAGATTTGATCAGGTGGCATAGAAACCATAACCATTTTGAACTCGATTAAATAATGCTACATAGAAGAACTTCACATGTGTTAAATGAATGGGCAAAGGAAACTTTACCGTATTTTGAAAGTTAAATATTCCTTTTATTTTGAATTTTTATTTGCGTCCCTGGACTAGTACATGAGACTTGTAAAGGCAAACGCAAAATTCAGACCGGCAACGATGCTGAATGTATAACTAAATGTAAAAAAACACAAGTGAAGTTAAAATTCCTCCGTGGCTGAGTTATATTCTAATACAGTTTAGCACTTAAGGGTGATGTCCTTAAACATGCGAATCACTTTTGTTACATATTATCATAACTTCCTTTTAATTTTATTATATACTTCATTTATCAACATTTTGGAGTCTCCCTTAAGCCTTTGCATACACAACAAATATATACTACAAGACGTAAGGAAACGACGCTTAAAATGTGTTATTGCTTCGTCCATTATTAAAGGGCATTTTTGAAATGTTGTTTCGGTCATTTCCAACCCACATATTTTCTCAGCAACAACCTAGAGCTATTTAATTGTGTAGTCCAGACAATGAAATTAGAAGTTCGACATTTCAATAAACTAAAAGTCGTTGTATATTATTTGGATATGTAAAATGTATATTTTAATTTCGGTTTTGTGACTTGAATTATATGAATTGCGTCTAAAAGGCTGATAAAACACGAAAATCCTAAAAACCATCATGAATATTTATTACACCTGCCATAAATGCACCCATAAATCATAATTCATTTCAAATGGTTTTGTGCAATGTAATGTTAAGTCATCGTATCATTTGCACACTGAAAATGTGTTTTTCTACACAATATGATATGATAAATCTTAAAAAACTAATGCTAGATGATAAATAATATGTTTGTATCCTCGTAATAAATGCGAATCAAGTTACCATGGGAATATTCTGTTTTTGTATGATAAATAACTGTTTTGTAGTCTGCCATTTACATCTAATTAACACTTTACAACGTATTTATAGATTCCAAAAATAACATTTATAATACAAAATACCAATGGTGTGCGTTGAGTGTTTAACCGAGTTTACAGCCATTTTTATATATTTATATATATAAACAGCATGAAAATGAAGACGCTCAAAATGATCATATGCTTTCTTCTTAGATTTGTTTGTAGAGCTATAATAATATAATGGGCGAGAGTTATGACATTAACATTGGGTACTAGAGTTAAAATTATACGTATAATTTCTACTAAATAAGTGTTAAAGACATTGCTAAACATATAAGAGTGGTTTATAACGAGGTTCCTTATAAACCGTATTAATTGGAAGAGAAATTGGGTAACACATGTAACAAATCTTATAAATGATAATGGATTTGCGTAGGTGTTTAAACAGTTATCAGTAGGTTAACAAACACACAGTACTCATTGGATTTTAATGAAGAGTTATATCGTTTGATGATCCAGTGATAATATTTACAGATAAATAAAAAAAACGTTTGAGTATGAAACATATTTACATGTCTTACCTAAATGTTTCAGATTTGACTTATGTACATGAAGAAAATTCAATGTCAACTCATTCTAAAACATTTAAACGGTAAGGTTCAGTAATAATCACATAGCTAGTGAAGAAATATATTGTATTTGTTGCGACTCTGTGGACATAGAAGACGAATACCAATTGGTGTTAATCTGCCTATGTTATAACAATATCAAGAACAAATACGTACAATTATACTATTTGAAGCGACCATCATCATATAAAGTCTTAAGCCTTATGTGAACATGTACTTAAAAGGTAGTTATTAAATTATCAGTGTTTGTGAAAGAAGCTCTTTTAATCACGAAGTACATATTAAATGTGGATCAGAATACAAATACGACAAGCTGAATATGTTCCAAGTTTTTTTTTCATTATTATTATGTTGCATGTATATAATCCTCACAGCCAGAGAGTGTTGAAAGCGTGTATTCTTAAACAAGTAAAACCTGCATACTCATTTATCAGTTAATTATTCAAAAATTATACCAATAACTGTTATAACACATAATGTGAAATATATTTTTATTTTTATTTTGTTGACACATTAACAATTTAGTATTAGCATAATGATTCATATGGTATTTGGTAGAGCAAGTGAATGATATTAATTCCGTATTTAATATACGACTCCTAAATTCTTAATTAATATTATTAGCATAATGGGGGTATATAGGTATTTGGTAGATGATTAATTTGCCACATTTATTTTTTACTAAAGTATTTGTGCATCGTAATACAGATGTGAAACAGACATGTCTGCTACAATTGCTGCCATTTTTAATCCATGCAGAATATGTATGATATTTCTTTCAACAATTATAAGCATTATACAATCGACGTTCGATTTTCCATGTAAGTTTAAATTCTATAAAAATTAAAACCATAGTAGCATATTCCCTCTCCGTTACATAAATATTTTGTAAAAAAGCGTGTGTTTTTTAAACCACTGTCGCTTATGACGTTAACTAGTAATACACTAATTATAAGTGAATGCTCATATTCTTTTCGTTTAAACTTTTCATATGTATGTTTTACATTGTTAAGACTATGACTTTCTTAGTATATACTATGTTGAAATTGTAATAACTATCTGTTATGTTATATTCGTTTAACTCCACCGATGTTTCACAATATTACATCTTAAAATATGACGTTGAATTTTGACGTTAACCTGATCCATACAGCATTGACTCTTGCGCAAAAATCAATGTGCCTAGAATTTTTAAAAGCCAATCATGGACAAAGTTAGGCTTCTCATACAAATACTAATAGGAATCTCATAATTATGGTTATATTTTAAAATAGCCATACACTGAAATTTGTATTTGAAATTGATAAAAAAATCAACGCTATAACAAACTTCGAAACAACTAGGTCAACTTAGTTCGAACATTGTATGCCAGCTGGTACGGCGTTAAGTCGTTACGGTCTTAATCTATTTCAGGACTTAGTTTGAAATTATGCGAGCCACGACATACACTTAACATATTTAAAATACCACGACAAACTCTTAATTAAGGTTTAAGCACCAAATACTTTAACATTTTGCACACATGACCTAGTTTCGCATTAAATTTATTATGCAAAAATAAATAAGGACAGCTATTTTGACAGTATTAATTAAAGGGAGATCACTATTCTTTTCTTTTTTTAATGCCTTACAGTATTGCATTCCCTGGTGTAATTTGTTGTAAATATAAATATTAACACTGAAGCAATTGGGATAATTTTGATTATAAATAATACTTATAATATAGCATTTATTTTCGTTGCAAAACGCAGCTCGAAAACGGAGTTATGAAGAACGTTTTTTTTATATGAGTATGAATTCTAGAACTGTAAAAACTTGAATAATTAAGCAAATATTGTTAACCATATAAACACTTCTTGCGTCTAACAAGCAGTTAAAATAGCTGTTAGCTTGTTAGCTAGTTATAAAGTGTGAACAACACTTTACGCACGGTCAAGTGATCTTTGTTCAAATGAGTTGTCAAAAGAGCTACGCTTGCAAATGGATCACTTTATTGTTACCAATGAATTACTGTAAACATTGTGCTTGGAACACATACACAGTTGATGAGAATCAACAGAAATGTATTCTTAATTCCGTCGATTATTCGTATTTATCGGCAAAGTTTCAAACCAGAATATTTGCAATATTCAGTTTGAAGCGATTTATGAAAAAGCACGTTAGCAAGTTCAGTTGTGTTTAAGAATAAGTTCAACAAAAGGCTATACTGAAAATAATGAAATTAATTTATTGTATTATAGTTTTGTTTTTATTACTTGAAAATCGGAATACACACCGATACGTTGATGTGCATATTTCTGTTTTACGTATGAAAGCGAAGAAAGGGTACATTAACGCACCGAACAATGTCAATTCAACTCGGTCATTTTCATTTTAACACTCAAAATGGTAATTACTTGCTTACATTTATCTTCTTGAGATTTTTTTATTGCAAATATGCCCTGGTGGCTATACAAAGGTGTTGTGAATTATGAACGACGAGGTCAGTTTTTTAGAATGACGAACTGAGACTTTTTCTGTGGCATGGACACATTCTAAGAGTGGATTTGTGCTCGAAAGTTCTAAAGAATTATTTGGTTTTGGACATTATCTTACCACTTGCATAGTTTTTCTACATTTGAATGTAATCAAATATATATATTTGCTGAGTTTTGGTAAAAAAAAACAATTGCAAAATTAATTATTCAAATAAGTATAGTTCAAATAATAAAACAGCATGTCTGATTTATAAATGAATAATTACCGGACAATTAAGGCTATTTCTGATGGTCTGAAAGTAAAAAAACAACAACATAACTTCTCTGAAATTATATGATGCCTTCAATTTGAAGACTTTATCCCCAGCGTGCATTAAGTAATTACAAAATGTGCTATAGTACACTATACTTCAATGTTTGAGATGCAAATGCCCAGCTTACAAACCGTTTCCAATCTATATATGTTGAATAACCTTGTGAGATGAGTTCCCAGTTGAATAATTCTCCTATGTTACTTATGCAATATATATAAATATATATATATATATATATATATATATATATATATATATATATATATATATATATATAAACCAAATTTAACACCAACATGACAGGTGTTCAAAATTTACAGAAACATTATTTACATTACAGAACTACCTTCAATCAGAAATCGGAGATAAATCATATTTTAAAAACCTTAAACAAACACAAAAAGTAATCTCCTCAAATTACCAACACATGAGAGTGTCATCTCTTAAGCTCATCAAACTTCTCTGCCGCAGCACCTTGAGATATTTTCTTATATATATATATATATATATTTTATAATTTTTCTAATGAGATAAAGATGAAAAATAATTTACTGAAGTGACATACCGGTAAACAAAGGAGGGAGTACAAATCAGGGTGAAAGAACTGTAGAGCACTGTAAACCTGGTTCGGGGAGCTGAGTACAGATTGCTTACCCGAATTGTAACTATAAATGGCGACTGACGTCTGAAGGCAGTTCCCACGCTGTTTTGGGTTGACAACAACTTCAGAATGACCCGCTGGCAAGCTTATGCAAACAAGCTGTAAACTTCAAAGTCACATCAACAACGTATAAGGCATTTTAAAGAACAAGAAGAAAGCGCCCCATCTCACACCTTGGAAAGCGCAGTCCCTTTTAAAGTAATGTACCATCAGGTTGCTTTATCGAACACTGTCCTACATTTTCAGTGCCACAGGATATATTCCTTACCAATAAATAGATTATTGCCATATTTTGGACAAGGTAATTTTGTTAACTATTTGCTTTACTACTTTCAACAACTAACTGGGAATACCAGCCTTGCGCTACGTATGCGGTTATGAAAGGCAGTGACAACTTACAAATCTATTTCATGAAACACATCGACGATTGCCTCAAAATCATTTAAAACGCATGCAATATAAATGCTAAATGTGTTTTCATCAAGTATTTGAAGCATTTTTTTCCTACCAAGCACAACTGTTTGTACCACCATTAGTAATTTACGCGCTCTAGAAGAGTACCCGGGGAGATGCACTATACACAAACATGCTATAAAACAAAAATCAAGTAACATAAAATGAATGCTCCGAATGCATAACTGGGCGATTCCGATGTTGTTTTTTTATAGTAAACTTAGGTTTTTACAACCCATAATGAATTTTCGTGGGAATAGTTCAAATGTTCGCATGCATGAATATTGTTTCAATGTTTAACGATGCATTTTGTGGAATTCCAACGAATTTAAAAGTCCCCTGTTTCAGACTTCGTAACCCACAAACGAAGGCAAATAGAGAACCAAATTCAGTGTGATGAGGTTCAGAACATCAGTAGTATAGCACTATCAAATGAATATGCTGACTGTCAGAAAATGCTAGTTTACCTTAGATGCACTGTTTTCACAAATGACAAACTGAAGCTTTCGTCATGGAGCATTGAATAATTCAACGAGAGCACTCCTTTAATTGCCAATTCTGAAAGATTATTGTAATATTAATTTACCAACATCTTCGATCGTATAATTTCATCCATACGCATATAACGCGTGTGTCAATATATGAACTGAGCACGCTTAAATTTGAATGAATATATTTCAATTATATAAAATATTGTATAAGTTACAAAAATGAATATTAGTAACAGCTCAGATGAATGATATTATGTGTTACTAGTTCGAATTTGCGTTATGACTCAACGTTTACTTTGAAAGTGTCGCATTTTACACATATTTAAAAACATGTATCCATTTATTTGTTCTGTTTTGATTATTTGTTTAAATATTACTTTGAAATCTTTTATGTGCATTTTAAACATAACAAATCCATATGGGTCTTAATAAAACTTCAGCCCCATGTCTTGTATCGAAATAATTGTCAATTGAGTAAAAAAGGGTATTAATGTGAAGAGATTTTTTGTCTTTTATCAGACGATATAATTGGTTTTGTTTATGTTGCACGTTAAGTGTATTCACGAAGCATTGGTTCTTCCGATTAAAAACCGTCGACCTAGTTTATTCATGCACACTTCGATTTTCAGTATGTTTTTTGAACTATAATTCTATGTCCTTTTTCTTCAATATACATATGGAGTATCAAACATTTGTAACAATATTTGTAACATATGTCTCTCAATTACTTTTGACTCTAAAAAATAGCTCTAACATCTAACCGACCGACCTACATACCGACAGACCGACTGACACTAAATCACAAGAAACAGCAATTATTTATACAGAAGAAATGTTTTCATGAGTAAACATTAATTAGGTTTTTGATTGAGATAATGAATAATTGAGATTGGTTATAATGTATGTTTTTTAAAGTCATGAACTGATTACTGACAAATAATAGTTTATCAAACACTGCTTCCAACTTATTAGCTTGTCACGATTTTAAAAATAATGATACACAACTGTCTGTCTGTCGGTCTCTCTCCTTCTGTCTGTCTGTCAGTTTCTACGTCCATCTGTCTGTCTGTCCGTCTGTCTTTCTGTCTGTGTGTCTGTCTGTGTGTCTGTCTGTCTGCTTAAAATTATCAAATCAAACAATCTAATCTATAATTATATAATGTATACTAAATTTAATATAAACTAGCGCATTAAATACATGAGGCAGCCGTCAGCAAGCTTTAAACGTGCATATCATTGTTTCCTTGACGAAAGCACAGTTAAGCCCTCAGTTTGTGTGTTTTTCCTTACGGACAATGCCGAATGATGGTCGACACAATACTTAGGTTCACGTTTAATATTTCGCTTTAATCTGTTTAACGACTGAACCGCGTGTCTCCTTTGATAAACTTCGAGTTATAATTTTTGCGTCAACAGAAAAGACGAGTGACAATATTTATTACGGCAAAGGAAAATATTTCTTCGTGATTTTTCTCTTCTCTGTGCTTAACGTAGGTTGTCACGTGATTTATTCAACTGTAAATAAGTACACTGAAAAAAATCTTTCATTCATACCGATTCGTAATCTAACTCAACATGCTTCGAGGACTTGTTGTGTGTTTTATATTGGGTGCAAATGCTCTTGAACCGGGATGCATCAATAATTGGCCAAGCAGATTCGACTATGAACGTACCCTGTTAGAGAAACTGGTATACCTTGAGCAGTTCAAGAGTGAAACCACTGCAAAACTTGCTGCTCAGCAACAACAAATGCAAGGTAAACTGCATGTGTGTTTTTTTAATTATATTATTTTTAGAGCTATATTTTCTATAAAAACTAGGTTAGATAACTTACTTAAAACAGCATATTTACCAAAACAGTTTCTGACTTCTTATATCGATTTCGTGTATATTTAATATGTTAATTTAGATAAAAGTATGAAGGGCAAATTGTCCGCTCAATTTTATTGCGCCTATAGTATAGTAAAGATCTAAAATATTTGTTTGTGGGCTAAACTGTGTAGAAGAAATACGGTTTGGATAGATTCCTCAATATCATGTTTATAACTACATTGCAGAAAAATATTTTCATCATTTTGGTAAAGATCAAATTACAAAATAATTGCGAAGGGACAAGAACAATTACAGCATGTCTTAGAAATGACGAATATCAGGCAACCGACGCAACGTGTTATTATATTCAACAAATTGTAATAATGAAGTAGCATCTACCAAAAATGATATAAAAAATACACAGGCACACAGCCTCATGTCAATCGTTACAATTCAAGCAGGTTTGAATGTTGCACGTTGAAAATTGTATTATATTGGCAGTATGTGTCTTCTTAAATAAATATACAGAGAATCGGACGGATACAATTACAGACAGACAAACAATCATATGTCAATGTACACAGACTGACACACAAAGACAGACACCCAGACAGACACACCTACAGACATACTAATAAATAACTATCCGGTTATCACGATAGAAGAATGAATTTTGATCGAGTATGATCTTTTGTTGTTGTAGAACTGTACTCGATTTTACGGCCACAAGCGGCATCAACGTACGTCAATTGGGGAATGCAAACGTGTCCCAATGTAACAGGTACAACACAAGTGTACACAGGCCAGGTAGCCGGGGGGCATTATTCCCACGCAGGTTCTGGGGAATATATTTGTTTGCCTAACGACCCAGAGTATGACCAATACAATGATACCATTGATGAGTGGAGATCTTCGCTGTACGGCGCGGAGTACGAGACGGATTTCATTAATTTCAAGGCCCTTTATAATCATGACGTCCCTTGCTCTGTGTGCCTTTCTAAAGGGAAGACCACCCTTATGATACCAGGACGAATCTCGTGCTACACTGGCTGGATCAAGGAGTACCAGGGATACCTAATGGGAGAGTACTATAAAAGTAATGGCAAGGGGTATGTTTGCATGAATAAGGAGGCTGAATCAATGCCATCTAGCAACGCAGGAATGAATGGTGCCCTGTTTTACCCCGTGGAAGGTCGATGTGGGAGCCTGAAATGTCCGCCATACACCGATGGAAGAGAATTGGCCTGTGTCGTCTGTTCCTTTAGTACTTAAGCGTCGGAAAAAAGTGGTTGCTGTCAAATAGTATAATACAAAATGTAACAGCTCGAGTCTATATCATAACTTCTGCAATGTTGCAAGTATACACAAATGTTCACCATTAATCCATATGTATGTTTGTTTAATATTACCAACACTACTCGATGATAAAAACAATATTAACATTTCTAGATGTTAGGCATATTGATTCATAATAACAATATTCTATGAAAGTATGCTGTGAACGAGTCATATTGAGCACTAACAAACCGATACAGTGTTATTTTGTAAAAAAAAACGTATGAATATTCGTTTACACTTAGTAATTTTATGTAAAATGGCTTTGCTTTAGTATTCGTGACTCAAATTATGTATTATCCTAATCGCCAAAGAAAATGTCTATCTAGTTTGACTAAAATGTTATTTAAATATCATTACAGCGATAAAAAAAATTGCATTTGGTTTATATTTATATTGAAAAAAAAATTAAATAATTATATAATAATGTTAACATGTAATGTATTTATTTTATGTTTGTCTTATGAACACGAAATATTTTCGGAAGTTACTTTTGGATTTATTTTTAAAGATAAATATTTTTCACGATATGATTTTCCTTGAGTATATTTTTATATCACGCCGGGTATGCGGATACTTTGATATCAGATGGCACTTCGATACCAGATAACAACAAAAGCAACGCGCGAGAGTTGAGTTCTTCAGCTTTTTTGCATTTATGTTCTGTTCATTTGGTTTTCAGACACGTAACATTGTTTGGTCGATTAATGGTATAGTACTTCGTATTGCGGAGCAAGAAAGTCGTGAAAAAAAAACAATGGATTATAAAAAAGAGATATAATGTCATCGATAAACGTCATGAATTCGATGATCAGTACGTATTTCAACAAAATAAACAATACTTGGAAATAAATCAAGAACGTGCCAACTAAATAAAATAAAATATCAATATGTCCATTAATGTTATAACATGTTAAGTTTTAGTTGAATAACGTATTTGAGGAAATTCAAATGTTTTAAGAGTCGGATGCCAAATTTTTATGGACACTTCTTTTACCGATCATCTCAAAGACAATGGCACTTCGATTTCAGATAACTCGACACGTTTTACCAGATGTAAAACACTCTATTTAGTAATCAGGAATGCACAATTCGCTGTGGAATACTGCTATAGTAAGCAGGCAAAAAATAAAAATTTATGTACTGACGTAAATTAAAAAAGAATTACTGAAACATGTTCTTATCCCTTTGGAATATGATAATAAAAGGGAAAGGGAAGTGTAAAGCTCAATATAAAGGGCGTTTTCCAATCTCTTTTAAATTTTGTGGCTACGCATTAGTATCGTCTTCATGATGCGATTCTAATGAGCACCTATGGAAAAGGATTTTATGAGGTGTATTGGCCGCTTTAAGACCCCTTGCTCCCTTTATCTAGAGTCTTGCTATAAGTTCAATTGAACACAGTCGTGTTGATCCACATGATCCGTAGTATTTTCAATTCTCTTAATCTCAATTTACCACTTAAAAACAAGTTTATTATTTAGACAACTATTGTCGGTCGTCACTTGAAATATATTACTTCAGAAATAAGCATTTGAATCTTATTTAAAATTTGAACTAATAATATTAATTATATAAATTAATAGTAATAAGATTTTTGAAAACGAACAACGCCATTGGTTATATTTTACATGTGTATGTAATTACGTTATGCATAGATTGCCAATGTGTCGGGCTTGACAATGCAAATTGATTCGTACTTCAAAATGTTTGGTAAAAATAGCCATAATATACATAAATGCATTTCAGATAGAAGATAAAACTCGGTTATGAGAGTATCCAATTTGTTGAAAGTCTCTGTTGTCCGAAGTGCCCTATATCGGGAATCAAAGTATCCGCAACTTCACGAATAGCACCTATTAAAACATGCTCTATCTTCGTTTACATTTCATATAATACTATCAAAATTTCAGTATTTGAAGCACAGTGATTACTCTACATACTGGAATATCAAACAATTTATTGCAATATTTTTTAGTAGTTTTATTTTGTTGAAATGTTTACTGTTCATCCAGTTTATGCTGTTTTCCGACAGAATTTTCTATTTTTCTGGGGAAAAATCTACCATTCTTCCGTGATGTTTTTCTTTGCAATAGTAAAGGATTCACCATTTATAAACTCGACCATGCACCTTGTCTAAAAAACTAATCTTTATGATATAACTTAAAAAAACTGATCCTTCAATGCTCTATTTCACTCCGTCTATTTCTCGAATCGCAGATACATTTAGGCGAATTCCCGATCGCTGTTTTTTTGCAGACCTGAAAAATATACTCCAATTATTCCCACACCCAGACGAATCCCGGTAAATATTGTGTTGATCCGCTTGAAAACCAGACCTATATTTTCAACCAAAGAAATACATTAAAAAAAGTCACAGATGCACAATATATAATAATGATACAACTTTTTTTCCTGCTTTATCTATTTTAATAAACATCGCATATCTCGATTTTTGTTATGTCGAATAATTCGATATCTCGATATAAAAATGTGTCCCGAGTCCCGATTTTACATGTATTTACTTTGGTTTATCTCGAAGTGCGAATAACTGTCCCAGTGTCGGCAGATGTTAGTATTTTTTTCTTTGATTATTCACCGTCCCGCTTCGCCCGGCTGCTCCCGATACTGAGCGATAGATAATTGATCCGTTAATTGCATCAATGATCACACGTGTGTAATGTCGTTAGCCATTAACACTTGAGTAAGGCCTGTCAGTTTATAACTTGTGGGTTTATTTTATCCTGTACTTATAACCGATTGACCTTTGCATTTCAAACTACAAAATGTACATGAACAGTTCAGTATTCCGGAACGTGATTTACGCATGTTCAGATAACAACAAACTCGTCTTGATTGGACGTCAATTACATCATAACTCTGATCTCAAAGTACTGACAGTACTGGTGTGACGATGCTTTTAAAGAGATTTGATATAAAAGCTTCTATTTAAGTTTATCTACATCACCACAATTGTGTATGTGGGTACGAAAATTTTGGGTAGGAAAAAAATGGGTACGAAAATTGTGGGTACAAAAATTATGCCAATAAAAAATTAAGTACGTAAAAAGATTTGGTTACGAAAAAAAATGGGTAGGAAAAAAATTGGGTACGAAAAAAAAATTGGTTACGAGCAAAAATTTGGGTACGAAAAAAAAATTGGGTACGAATAAAACTGTGTACGAAAAATGTAGGGTACGAAAAAAAATTGGGGGTACGGGAAGTAGTACCCGTGGGAAACTTGATCCTTTCAGCGACACTGCGAGGCGGGTTACATTCTCGATCAAATATAACAAGAAATATCTTTAAAAAGGTATTCGACGTGTATTTTTTGTACTACTTATATTAAAAAACTGTCTGTTACAGTAAATGTGTGTGGGTTATAACATTACGTTTCAGCATAAAAGTTCAAAACTTGACATGCTCTTTAATTACACCATGCTCTTTAATTTCATGAATGTCATACCAAACTTATTATTTCGTTGTTTCCTTTCCTAAGTTAATGATGCTATGTGTTCGAACGTGATTTCACAATCCCATGTGAATGAACATATACTTTTTCTCTTTTGATTCTTTTTCATTTTCTCTAATTCAATAAGCTTAGGGATGTTTGTTCGTTAAGTTCGGCAATAATTTCATGATGATTCCCGATCGAAAGTGGGTATGAGCACATAGTCGTAAGAGCACTTGAATACGTGAGTTCGCCCATGCACGCATGGTAAGGTTAACTAAATCTCCGCGATATGACCTAATATTTGTTTAAAACAGCAAACAATATCCAACAAACGAATGAATTGTCAAACATAGTTTGTGCACTGATGTGGCTCTGTAATTTATGTTTGAAAAGTTTATTAAATATGCAAAATGAGAAAGCACGCAGAAGAGCGAGTATCACAGATATGGTACGGCTATTATGCTGTTTATGTACCATAGTCGCTACAACGTTTACAAATGGCAGGTTCGAAATAATTCGTTTTCTTTACACTCATGATCGCATTGAAAGTTAATTATACACGTTTTAATTCGCAATTTATTTACTGAATCACGACAAATGTCAAATACAATACAGAAAATGCATAGTTGTTTCATTGATCTATAAACATATAATGGATTGAATATAGCTGATTTAAAATTAACGGTTTCAAACTATTATTAAATATTCTCCCAGAATATGCTTTTTATTTACAGCTGAGCTTCCTATACCTTTATCAATGATAATCAGCGAGGTATGCCGATTAGAAAAATCGAGCTATCTCAATCGGACTGGCTCGGTCTTTTACATAGGTTGCCATTGTGAAGAATTTGTTCATGATATGATAACTTAGACGACGCTTCCCAGCATCGTCAAAAAGCAACATTACCGGATGTTTACTCGACACTTTAGAAAATGATTACCGCATGTGTTCGTGCAATTCAGTGTCACTTAAAACGTCGTTTTAAGCATTTACATAGCACATTTAATCGTGCCTCGTAAAAACGCGTATATATCAGGTAATAGATAGGGTAGTAGAGAGTATTATGCCAAACGGTGACGGCTTTAATAAGACTACTTAGCAGGTATATAGATGTAAAAAACAAGGTAAATTTTCGTCTCATTTTTTTTTCTTTGAAAACGCCTAATCGAATAGCTCGAACTCTCGTTATCTCGATATTTTTTCTTGTTCCGCTGACGTCGAGCTAGAGAGTAGAATGTACATGCTAATGAAAGGCGACATTTCCATACTATTAACACTATTTATTTGTTTACACTTATAAACAGTTCGATGGCACCGTTAAAACTCCTTGATCGCGTTGCGAACATGCAAAATAAAGCAAATATATTTTATACCTAATGATAAAATATGACATTTCAGAAGTGAAAATAAACAAATTGCTTTATTCACCGGTGAAAATAATACATTTTCGGAACTACTTTTTCTATTTGTAGATTATCATATCGAGATTAACTTCAAGATTTATATATATATTTTATGATCACGAGTAAATTAAAAACGATATTCCATCGAATCCAACACATTTTTTTTCACCGTTTATTGACTTTGTAAAAGAGTTTAACCCGTGAATTTCGCTGGTAAAATGACGTCATTTTGTGTATTGAAATGTATTGAGGCACGCCACGGGAAAAGGGTAGCTTTTCAGCAAAAAGGGAAACAGCTGTTAATTATTCTCTTGAAAAAGGAGCATAAAAGAAACAGAAAATGTGTTCATGCCAGTGAAAAATCGTTTGTTATTTCACTCGTGATCATAGACAAACAATATTTTCTATGATCACTCGTGAAATAATAAACGATCTGAAACTGACATGAACAAATATCCTCTATTTATTTACAAAATGAGTCCATTGGAATTACAGAAAAAAGTTTATATGAAATTCAAATACAATATTCATTTACGTATATATGAACATATTTATTGGAAAAAACGCGGGCACACAGTGACACATCCTGATATCCATCTCACATCGACTTTCACAATTGTTCAAACTATTATTTGAGGTCATCAAAACTGAAATGAGCAACTCGGCATTTGAATCCATGCAAACATATGTTTACCCTTAACTTGATAGTGCTGGCCAACTTTTGTAACACGATTTCCGTCATTATAATATGAGGATTGTTTTCCTTTTCGGTAGATTGAAAACATGAAGTCATAGTTAAAAAAATAAAAATTATGCATGCGCACTAAGCATCCTAAAGATTATCAGCGATGTAATTGTATCGATCATAATATGGATCGTTGGGCAAACAAACATTTTTGCCTGAGCCTGTGTGTTCCAAAATTCACATGCCTCCTCAGCAGTATACAGCATAGTGATAGCAGTCTAGTGCGAACACGTTTTCATTCCCCGTTGAACGCACGTTTACGAACTCTGATGTGTCAGCGGAGAATGTGTTGATAGACTTGCACATGTATTGTTACATGATTACTCCGGCCCATGAACATGAATTGTTTATATTTACTATTACAATTCATTAACATATTAATTTAATAAAAATGACTTCAGTTTTATCTTAGATGTCAATACAGTAAATGTAAACTGATAGGTTACATAACAGCTAACCTTAGTTGTATTTAAAGTAAAGGAATAGTAGAAGATCATGTTATGACAGTCAAAGCATATTTTTCTATTTATCAATGAAAATAAATGATGTCTTCTTATGGACGGGGTGAGGGAGGGGGAACCGTACGCCTGTTCTTCACAGAACACTTCGCCTCATAGTAGAATTCCTAAACAAAACTGTTGACGAAATATATTAATGCTTATGTTAAGTAACTATCAGTTTAAAGCAGAATGAATAATGTGACTCAACAACGAGGCATACTTTAGTGGTAACGATATTGCTATGCATGCCTCATACCATCGCTTCCTGGAACAAATGCAACTGATGGAGTGATAAGTAATAATTTAAAATAGATAATATAAAAGTAGACAATCAAATAATTCGATGTTTGCCGTATCAGTAACATCAATGAAAATGTTGAAAAGAAAAAAACAATCTTTGTTATATTTAAAACAAAAAGTTAAATGTTTTCCTACGAAGTATCATTTTATTTTCAAATGCCGAATTTTACGACAGTAATTGAAGCGTTTTGATTGGTCTGGTGTATGGAATATGACTAGTTAGAGGGTATGTTTGTCTGTTTGTAGTTTTATCTGCGAGGACTAGAGAGTAGTGCGTTCGCTCGAACAATAGACCCTAAGCAGGGTAATGTTCATACGGATGCCGATCCGGCAGCCACTTAGATCGAGGCGTTACCAGTGCCTTCCCGTAATAGATATGAAATTGAAGATTAGATTTCCCAAGTAAAATGTTCAAATAAGTCAAAACGTGTTCATTATTAATTGTGAGAGCTGATTGTATAATAAACATATCTAACTTGTATGCAGGTTCACTCGATTTAAGCTTGGATTCATTTACATTTTCTGAGAAGTTACATTAACAGTACGCTTTATAATGTTTGGCAGTAATACAATAATTGTTTTATATGTTATTGATACAAGTATTGTTTATTAAGCTATTGGAACGAAATGGCTATTTACATATATGTGCCTTGTAGATTTCAAAATGGTGTACAATTTGCAAATGCGTGTGTGTTTGTTCTTGCGATAATTTTTGGCACCACAGCTTCTAAATTTACTGAACATTGTCAGAACGAAATGTTTAATATTGCTTACCGTAATTACTCTATGCTTTCGGACACTTATTTAATTATTATTTTTTGTGTCCGAAAACTTAGATACGAAAAATATTCACAGAATACAGGTGTCCGAAAACTTAGAGTAAAAAATTTAAGTGTCCGAAAATAGCGTCAATTGTATCAATGACTACCGGTAATAGCACGCTCTTGTAAAATACCATGCCGTATAGTATAAATTACAGTTATATATGTTTGCACTGCATTTTAAATAATTTTAAATGCTTAATTTATGTGACAGAAAGTTACTACAAGGTTGTACTTGAACCAACGAGTTCAAAGATGAGCATGTGATGTACCGATATTCGCTAGTTTGAACCTGTAATTAACGCAACAAAAAAGCAATGAATTCTTTGTTTGTTTATTTCCGATAGTTGTTGTCTAACACCTTCCATTGTTCGTAAAAGGGTGTATCACACTTTGAAGCGTTTATTATTGTCACAGTTATTTCACTGAGAAGGGGTAATACCATTGCGGTAGATAATTGAACTGTTAATTGACACTATCCCTGGTCATTACGCTTATGCTATCGGGCGCAACCATTGTTTAATACCGGTTTACAAGGTTATTTACCCAATAAGGCAAATGTAATGGTCCGTTGCCCTCAGGCATGCACCTGCCATGTTTTATGATATTAATCTGGTTGTAAAACCCCATGATCGAAGTGTCATTAGATATCGAAAACAGGACCGAAATTTGGTAAAATAGCGCTATAAAATATACTGTCCGAAAACATAGAGACATTACTTATGGACGAAAACTCGTGTGTCCAAAAATTAAGAGTCAAAAAAATTATTATTTTTGCTGAAAAAAAAGGGTGTCCGAAATCTTAGAGTGTCCGAAAACATGGAGTAAGTACGGTAATAAGTGCTTTAATTTTGAATGAAATGTTGGATTTCATCTTCTATTAATAAAATTATATAAAATTGTCTCATAACATGTTCGTGGAATAACATCAATAATACTTAAATGCATTTGATTGTTACATTTTATTGTTAATAATATTACTTATTCATGAACAATCGCGATATATACTAGACATACAAAGGCCAAGTAGACTGTAAAGTGCGACTTTACAAATGCGCCCACCATGCTTGGCAAGAGAAGGCTATATCCATTATTAAAGAAAACACAGGAGGATACATTAACCTTTATACATTCTTAAGAGAATAAACAAATGTCCCCACGAACACAGAAAATGGTCACAGTGTAGCCCGATACAAAGATTTGTGTACCTTTAATTATGCGAACGACATGTAAACTTGAAAGGGACCAAACACAATATGATCGTATTAACCATTCATATTGAAACTCATAATTCGTGTCTTCGTTTAGAATTATTTATATTGGATTATACGTATCAATTTGAAATCAATGTTATACATGCATGTCACTATATGTATAGTAGGTGAGGTTCAGATTAAGACATAATCACATAGATGCCGCATTTAAATAATTTTCCCTTTTCCCTAATTTGCGTTGTATCGGATACAAATCAAACAGGTAAATAAAGCACTATAATCAATTCTGCATACAAAGGTACTTTGTCATCCTGATTTCATACAAATAAAATACACACACATACACAAATACACAAAGTATAGCTCTTCCGTGGTGGAAATTTGTCGGGTTTAATTTGGTCATCTGTAATAAAAAATTACACGTGCAAGCAATAATTGTACGTTTTAAATATGTCTTAAACCTTTTCGTATAAAACACATTTTTTAACATAAAGTATATATCTTTTATAATTTTCTAATATTTTTGTATCTGCAAAAAAAACTATTCCCATTTAGAGAAACATTATATTGTCCTTATATTTGAATGCTAATGATGTTATGATCACAGGTGGTTAGCGTGTGGCTATGATATGAATTAGTGAAAACATCATTTTGAATGATAAATAATAATATTATAACGAAAAATTAACTTTTCTGAAAAAAAATCACTATCAAATATATATATATCAAGGTATGCAACTCAAAATCACCCCCAAACGGGGTGCATCGCTTTGAACAGCCATATCTTCATCAATTGTGCAGCGATTTTCACGATCTTGGTCTTATTCAACGCAAAAATGAATTTCCTTTCTGGAAATGTATATGTCTTGCAATATTTTTACAAATGCTGGGTCAACTTTGAAGAAATAACACGATACACAACTCGCATGACCCAGTTAACAATGATCATGCAGTCTTTATGAATGAAATCTCCAGTTGTAAAGGCACTCCTTCGCATTGGACCCATGAAATCACTCGTGTGTTTGAAATGTCAGTTAGTTGAAATGTATGTAAACAAAGGTTTCAAACGGCGCTGGACAGTTAGTCTTGATGCATAATGTAACGACACGAACGGTCATAATGTTTTTTCATACGTTTTTATTGAATTATGGTATCGTGGTACATGAACTTTGTTGGGAAGATGCCCTTTACTCCATGAAGATTTCAGTCTTAAAGACTGCATGATCATTGTCAACTGGGTCATGCGAGTTTTGTATCGTGTTATTTCTTAAAAGTTGACCCAGCATTTGTAAAAATATTGCAAGACATATACATTTCCAGAAAGGAAATTCATTTCTGCGTTGAATAAGACCAAGATCGTGAAAATCGCTGCACAATTGATGAAGATATGGCTGTTCAAAGCGATGCACTTTGTTTTGGGGTGATTTTGAGTTGTATACCTTGTTATATATATATTTGATAGTGATTTTTTTCCATAAAAGTTATTTTTTCGTTATAATATGATTATTTATCATTCAAAATGATGTTTTCACTAATTAATATCATAGCCACACGCTAACCACCTGTGGTTATGATGTCATTATTTGAAATTTGAAATAATGACTACTGGATTGAGAATGTGCGTTAATTTACACTAAAATATAATCCTTTATTGTAGGTTTGGTCAGATTATCAATACAAATACTAATTATTGACATTAGGTCAAATGATCTCTTATTCTGCCTTTAAGAGGAGGATTCTGGTCTTTCCATACATTTTTGACTTTTATTTACGTATATTTTTCGATATATATGTACACATGTAATCTCATTGATGAACACGATAAATATTATTCTGTCAATTTTTGAATGTCAGAAAACAGAAATAGAAAAATAAGAACATAAATGATATACAATTAAACGAATGATTATCAAACTCAAAATGTGGAACAATATTCCCCATATACGATTTTTTACTTTGTTAGGTATAAATTAATTCCACAAGTTTGCTTTCCAACATCTCAAGCCTCTAGTGTTTAACAAAGATGAACAAAGCGAACTGAACTACTATTTTATTATTATCGCCGAGAAACATGGTTAAACGGACTAAATCGGCTTATAAACAGATGAGCTTAAACAAACTTCATACAAATCTAAATAGAAGCACAACGAATCTATCATTATTTTGCCATGATCAATCTTCCAAAACAAACTATGCATTTAAGTTGAATCTTAAAAATTGTAAGGACGTGCAGGCAATTAAGACTAAACATAAATAAGTAACACTAAAGGGTTAATTAAATCAAATTTACCGCAGTGGATATGTGTTAACTGAGATATTATGAATGTGTCAAAACTAAATTATACATCATATTTTAATTTGATAAAATCACGTTATAAGATCATTATCAATATCAGCAAAGCAAGCGCTTCATAAATATTAACTTGCATTACTATTGATTTTTGATACTGTTTTATTAATCAAAGACCCAATTTATATAGAAAATATGATTAAATTTCAAATAAAAAAACACAAACAAATATATAAATTAATTATCTAAGAAATCGTTGTTTTTGATGTTTTCTATGTTTATAATTCTAAATATCTTGAAGATACGACCAAATTATAATTATACAAGACCGCCCATTTAATTTCTGTTTTCTTTTTGTTAATCACAACAATGTAAATATAAAGCAAAATCGATATCCTGAATAAGTCGTTATATTGCTTTGACTACAACATCTTCTATGTCGCGTTTGAACAAACGACCCACGCTAGTTCTGCTCCGTCGATATACGGAGGACATTCCAATGAACAACAACGGCCTTCAATACTGTAAAAGATAAGGCTCCATATAAGTTGTCAGAGCTGGAATTCATCGGCTGGGCGTTTTTCCCCATACAGACATATCATTTTCCCTGATTATTATGGCGCTCTACCATCAAGTATTCCTGGCACTCATTGGTCCATCCGCTTTAGCGCGATGTCCAACCAGGTATCATCAGGGTTGTTTGCCCTCCAGCAAGGCAAACGGCGCAAGGGGCGTCAAATTCTTTAAGATCTCGTAAAACTGGGGAAGTACGTGTGTCGTAATCGGAACCGTACATCAAAAACCTATCGTCATAAGCGATCTCATTGTATTTAGTATATACTGGGTCGTTTGACAAACACACATATTCGCCTGAGCTTGTGTGTGTATGAATTCCATCTCATACATGTACAATATAACTCTGAGTTGTACCTGTTATGTTTGGACACTTTTTTATGCCAAAGTGAACGTATGATGACAAATTCCTTTTGGAAAGCGGGGATTGTGTTGGTTGCACTGAAATATATTTTTTAGATGTATTTTTATTTTCTATTTTATTTAAGAATCTCTGATGTTCAAATATGGTTGTACAGAAAATAGCACAGTATGTTTCAAATATAAGACATTACTGATATTACTCAATGTATAAAACCGTAGCATTGAAGTGATTGTGCGCTTGGGTTTACCAATAATACGCAATACATTTTTCACGTACAAATATATTGTTCAACATAACGCGTTGTTTTCTATGAATATTTTAATTATACCTGTTTGCTTATAAAACATAATATTATTGTCAATAAATGAATTAGGTTAGACTTCAAAGTAGTCCGTCACGAAAACATTATCTATTGGTATTTGTTTAATTGCATTATATATCTGCATTAATACAATTGATCTATATGAGTAAGCAAATGTTTCGCATATTATTTACAACTCCATCGCTTTGGTTCTGTCTCTGTTCGGTTCTTTAGGGCTATTTCAAGTGGATGTTGTTATTCAAAAATTGTTAATACAGAAAGCGTTTTTGAAAACATAAAATCCCACATTACAAAAAGCTATATGATATTGTGAAATTATTGTGCTTTAAGGGCTAATGTTATAATAGTTATGCAAATTTCACGCGCTTAAAAAATACATAGTGCAGTTTATCGGACATAATTAGTAAATCAGGTGCCTTAATACCCAATGGTAAATATTTTTCCACGACCTTTGAGTAACATCGCCAGTTGTATTGTGGTTTAATGCTAAAAAACATTCATCGATGTATACAAATATGCTTTAAATCACATACCGATACACTTGTTTGTTAAAACGAAGACATCATATTTTATTGCAGATCTTTCAATTTTCAGCGCTGTCGCAATCGGTTTTTTCCCTTCAGTCCCTTCATAAGCATCGCTTCTTCCATACGTTTAAAACAAAATAATCATTGTGCGTGAACATGTATGCAGCGATCAATTTAAGTAAGAAAAGACAAGCGACCCTTATATGTTTACTAGTGAATTGTTCAGATTTACATGTATACATCTGTAGCAATATTGCGCTAAAACTCATTGTATTGCATTCAACAAGTATTTTATGTTACTTTTCGCAAATTTTTATAAACGATAACAAGTCTGTGTATTCAATAGGGGACCATTTTTGCACAACTACCCAATAAAGTTATTTATTATAGTATATTACATTGTCTCTTGATGGATTGAAAATGGATTAAAACTATACATAGATACATAACTAAGCAATGACCAAACGGAATTTTCAATGGTTGGATCATATTAGAGAACACAAGATTCAATGAAAATAAAATAAAATACACACATGAAAACGATATTCCTGATCTGTTGTTGTTACTAGATTTTGAAAAGGCTTTTCTAGCATGGTAATTTGCTAATCGGAATAAAGGATTGCTTAATTTCGATCCTTACGTAATCAAATGGTTTAATGTATTGTATAGAGACAGGGTATCGGCGGTTACGCAATGTGGGATGTTATCTGATTTTTGTCCTATACAACGTGGTTGCAGAGAATGAGATCCGCTCTGTTGCTACATGTTCATAAATATTTTCTACTCAACTAAGGTCAAATCATACAATTTAGGGAACACAATTAATGACATAGTGAACACCTTCTCGTAATTTGCCTACGTCCGTTTTATACTCCTGTATGGCCCTGGATCATCATTTCATGAAAAGTTAGATGTACTTTAACATTTCGCACACGGTTGAACATTTATGTTCGACTAAACGATATAAGCCTAGTAAGGTAAAAATAAGTTAAGCTCCGATAGCGTTGCACAATTGAGGAATTAACTTTGAACCAATACATATTTGGCATGACTGAAAATTTCACATTGACCTGTAAATATGCAAAGAACGTATTTATGTCGACGCACTTGTTAAATAAAAAGCATTATAATACCACTGGTCCAGAGGGATATAAACACCAATAGGAAAAGAAAAAAATATTAAAACTTAAGCATTACCGGTATAACATCATCACTTTGTTTCACTGCCAATTCGACCGCATGAATATTTCAATGAACATAATAAAGGACCACAACATTGTATATAATAAGAATGCAATACTGCTCCAGCAGCTGTTGTTTCACTTCTTTATATAGATCAATGAACTGTTATTTTTATTTTGTGTTGAACCACGAATAAACAAAACTATTGAAAAATAATATTTAGACAGAAGTTTAAAGATGATCAATCTATTTTCTTGTGTCAGCTCTCTGAAGTGCTTCATGGAACATGGTAAACTATTGTTAATGAAATGACTGTTTTTACCGAAAAAAAGATTAACTGTGGCAATCACTATTCTAACATCTTAATTAATAAAAAAAACCCTGAAATTTGGAATGATACATTGAAGTTATTTGTTGAACTTCGTAAAGAAACCCTTAACCCACTAAACAATTGGTACACATTTTGTATTGTAAAGGAAATTACAAGATACACAAAGCTCAGAAGCTCCTCTATTGACACATGTATTACGAAGCCGTTTATTTCCGCTAGCTTACGGTTCATCTAAGGAAACAGAAGTTCACAAACTATATATGATATAATTACAAAACAATGAGTCTTCCCCATGATGTATAGATACATGGGTGAATAGTTTAAATTATATTGAAACAAATGACGACATATTTTTATATGATTATTTGTATTACACTGGTTAGAAATATACAGTGGCTTCATTATAATCTTGTACAATTAAAGTGACACTCTCCTTCATATTTTACATTAATTATGCCACCCCTGCCAATTGTAACTTTTGTCAAACTGAATGTGAAACTATTCATTTTATTTATTTCTAATATAAGCATGTAAATAAGATATTAATATAATTATTTTCTGGAAGAAATCATTTTCCAAACTTTCTAAATATGCCTTATTTTAAACTGCGACATACCAATACAAAGGGACCATTAAACGTAATATTAACTTGGATTAAAATGTTTTATTCATAATTTTAAAATGAGCCCAACAAGACACAGTTATATAGAACCAAACAACTTTTTTGTATTGCCATGTAGTTAATGACATAATTATTTCAAGGATTTGAATCAAAGTAAAAATGGGAATTATGTGTAACTCTTGTCCAGTTGTTGTGATCAGAGACTGTAAAGGTCAATGTCAATCATTTCTTACAAATTACACAAACGAGGGTTCTGTTTTCGTTTTGAACAATAGGTCGTAATTTGTTCTATCGAACATTGGACAGACGCATTTATAATTTTCATGGACATATATCTGCTCAACCTTGGATGCTTCATGGAATGTTGCACTATTTTTATACGATAAGAGAGTGTGCAGCAAGGCATATGAGAACATTTTTTGAAGGAATATGATTACCAGTTTCGGTCTAGACAGGCGTAATGCCTTCTCCATTGTCGGCGCTAAATAATGATGTGTGGCTTAGATGCATGTCATTTAGAGAAACGAATATCCTACAAAGGAAAACAGGACCGTAAATGTGTCGGAACTTCCTAACAATTCATGTCGATTTTGTCAAAATTGTAAATTTGAACACGCGTGTGTCAACTGCGTTGGCAGCCACCCCTTCAGCTCATGTTCTCCGTCAAATACGAGACCTTCACAGTCAACCATGTGGTGCCCCAAGGTCAAGGCCGTTTCATACACTCGGAAGCGGCTTTGGTCGTTTATAGCCGGGCTTTTTCAATAGATCCATCGCCAATTTAAGTAAAAGTATAAGAGTCATGTCTAAAGAACAACAATTACTTTGATGTACTTGTCCTTTTTTCAGGTTTAAAATATGGCTTTAGGCTAAGCTATGAAGGTGACCGAAAGGCCAGATTTTCCATAATCCTTAAATCTGCTGTTCAATATTCGTCAGTAGTAAAACAAAAAAAAATATAAGGAAATTCCACAGGTGATTAGCGTGTGGCTATGATATTAATTAATGAAAACATCATTTTGAATGATAAATAATCATATTATAACGAAAAATCGACTTTTCTGAAAAAAAAATCACTATCAAATATATATTTAACAAGGTATTCAACTCGATATCACCCTAAAACAGGGTGCATCGCAAAATTGGTGAAGTAATGGCTGTTCAAAGCGATGCACCCTGTTTAAGGGTGATATCGAGTTGAATACCTTGTTAAATATATATTTGATAGTGATTTTTTTCTTCAGTAAAGTTGATTTTCGTTATAATAGGATTATTTATCATTCAAAATGATGTTTTCACTAATTAATATCATAGCCACACGCTAATCACCTGTGGGAAATTCAGGCGGGTCGTGTCGCGGGTCCAATTTTTGAGTTGCCACTAAACAAATCTTCAAATTCATCCAACAGGAATAGTACCGACAAAATCACCGGGCGAGTACACATTAATCCATCATTTGTCATATCCACCTGGAAATTCAGTAAATGACTACACCGATCAGCAATGTTCAGTTAATTATTCGAATTTTGACGCAGCATCGGTACAAGTAGGCATTTCTAAAAACACGCAATCGGCATATAAGACGGCAATAAGCTTAAGAAATAATCGACGGGTAACCGTTGGTTATTGCGGTAATAACCAACGGTATGCAGTTCCGATGCGTAGGAATTAATCCACGAGGCCGTTGCCCGAGTGGTTTGATAACAATTCTAACACGGCACGTGACTTGTTTTCTATAGACAAAGAAGGAAATCAAGCGTGGGTTATTCTGCAATAACTTATGGGCGGAGCTTAATGTTTCGAAAATAGTTCCGAATAAATAATGAAAATATTGCAGTAAAATGCACGTGCTGAAACCCGCTCTAAAAGAAATGTAATAAATGTAGCATGTATATAAGTGTAATGAAACAACTAATTGTATATTTGGTGATTATTGGCATAACCACGCCTACAAAGAATGTTATTTGTTAGGAAACGTAATTCAGAAAACATTTATAGGATGTCAGCTTTTCAGTAGCATCAATAAACTTGACGTCATTAAGTTTCTACGATTGTTGTTTTCAATGAAAGTGACGTCATTTGCAAAATATTTGTAAATGAAAACGACGTCATATGTTTGTACAATTCAATGACGTCACTAAATAGTGAACTTTGTACTTAGAAGGGCGGGGTATTGAAAAATATAGTTCACGTCCTAAAACTTGAACCAAATCAATTAGAATCGTGTTAGAATCGAAATAATATTTTTCTATGATGGTTTGTTGTCGAATAACCCACACTAAGTTGTATAGATGCGTGTTATCAAATCACTCGTGCTTCGCACTCGTGATTTAATTCCTACGCATCTGTACTCCTTACTGTGGGTTATTCGACAACAAACCATGATAGACAAATATTATTTCTTACGAATCAGAACGACATACCGTTGGTTATTACCGCAATAACCTACGGTTACTCGTCGATTATTTCGATTCTAACACGATTTCATTAACAAGTTACCCGCGATTGAAAAGTTATAAATGAGAATTATATTATAAGAATGTCCTCCACTTTTCCGCGAAAGGTGACGTCACCACAACAATGAAAATCAAATGACGTCGACTTCATTCATTAACAGTGTGCGGACAATCAAAAGTGACGTCATACTAACAATCGTTTGTATATCGGTGTAATAACCCACGGTAGATTTCATTATTTATATTAGCTGTGATATAGCCAGCTCCATATAGTCATGTAAATATATTTGTTACGTATTGTTTGGAGGAGCATTATTCGCCGTTTTCTATGACTACATATCGAGGTTGTTATTTTATCATTGGATTAACGGTTGGTACTGCATCTCGGACATATTTGTTGTACGCAAAATACTCAATGGTTGTCTCAGTAATAGATAAAAGAGACACTATAACGATCTCTGTGTTGGAAAAAATGTTCCAATGGGCGAGCATGATACATTTGCATCTGTATTATTCAAGGCTTTCTTTAAGTTGGTATTTTTTGGTTTATTCAGAATCAGCGAATTAGTTTTTACACATAATGGTAATAGGTCACTTTTGTTTGAAGACGTACGTCTGGCTTTCGGTCATCAGCAGGTTTTGCTATGTTTAAGGCAATCAAAAACTATTCAGTTCGAAACTCCTGTTAGTTTTCCTTATGAAACAAATAAATTAATATGCCCAGTTTGCAGCCTCAAACTAAACTTTGGTATTCGGCCCGTAACATCGGGTCAGCTTTTTGTGCACAATATTAAACTATAGATTAGTCACGCGTTATAAATTTTCAGCAGTACTTAAAAAGTGTTTAAAACAGTCTAGCTTTGATTTTTATGTTTTAAAATCACAACAGTAGTTTTAGGATAGGCAGAGCGACATATTTAGCAAGTATGGGGGTTTCAGACGATCAAATATTGCGGATGTTCAGGTGGAACTTGAATGTGTATATGTAAAATATTAGGTAACTGCTTCTCTATAAATATATTTTTAGAAGTTTGGATTATGGGAGATTTTATCCCCTACTGGGCCGGTTAGCGGGCTGAGTCCCGAGCGGAGGGATGCCGGAACATTACCTCCCGGGCCATACACGAGTGGCATGGATGTGCGTTTGCGATATGGGGTGGTCAGACGCTGTACACCAGGAGCAGCTCCCCGCTCTATTCCAGATGCCACCGAAGGTACTCGTAGTTCACCTTTGGGGGTCACGATTTGGTCCGCCATAACATTCAAGTCTCCTATGAAAAAAATCAAGAATCCATCGAATATTTCTATACGGCGTTTCCTGGGAGCATTATAGTCTGGACAAACATTTTGCCAAGATTTTATAAGAGGGCTATCGTACGTGCTTTTACTTTCTATTTCAATATCCTTGAAGTTTCCATTATTTCTATCTAGTGTAATCGGTAACGGGATCTTTATTTACGTACGATACATTAATTTCTTAACAGTTAGTTATTCTGTCCATTACGGTCTTAGTGGATGTTGTATTTGTAGTGTTTCATTTTCAGTTAGTATCAAATGTTACCATTCTTCATTTTATGCAAATTAGCGTTAAGCGCTAATATTCTATAATCCATAATAGATGTAAATAATCAAAGAAGTCGACAGTGTAAACAGCCCATTTTATTCTCTGTAATATCCGAGAAAACACTGTGTTAATTTATTAAACAAGATAAACATTTGCATGCATAAATATTATTTATGATATATACGTACATATGCAACGATATTGATTTCTAATATATATTGATAAATCACACAGAATATTGTTCAATTTCACTAACAGTTTTCAGGCATTAACATTATTTTGTTAAATTATAAAATAAAGAAATTATTTATTTATGAGAAGACAGTACTATTTGTTTTACTAGTATGATACTTATAAAATAGCAATTATCATTAATACACAATATATATTTATTTGGATATTGCGCAGTCAAACAACTTTCCTAAATACTCTACACTGAATGTAGGTGAAACAAATTAAAGTAGTAAACAATAATTTAAGTATGAATATATTTATTTGCAGCAAACAATAATTTAGGTTTGAAAATAAATAAGTATCAACAGCTCACCTGTAATATCCGAGAAAACACTGTGGTGAGTCCCCCGCAGTGTTTTCTTAAATATTCTTCCAGATGCAACTTTCTGAAACCTGATCAGGCTTTTCCTAATACGTTTCTCACGTGATCCTATGTGGTCTCACGTGGTACGCTGATTCACCTACTTTTTTATATTTGTTCGGGTCAAAGTTGTTAACCCTTGGTCATGGAACTTTCCAGAAGTTTCTATTGCTTACGTTTGCGTTCTTGATTTGGTAAACAATTTAGATTGGAATGTGCTATTCTTTGTTAGCTTAGTAAGCTGTTTTCTTATAGTACATCAATATGATAGAGTTTGTAGCTCACCTGGCACAAAAAGTATTCCAGTGTGGTTTTGTGAAAACTGGGCTTATGAACTGCGCAATTCCTTAAGTATTTCTAACAATGTACAATAGTTATTCTGAACAATATGCAATAGTTATTTTAAACAATATGCATTAGTTATTTTAAACAATATGCAATAATTATTTTAAAATTTTGTTAATTGAAATTAATTAAAACTTTATTAATTATGATTAATTAAAATTGTTAAATAAGTTAAAGTGAAAATTTAAATATTACAAATATTTCATAAGATTGCGATTTTAATTGGATTACAGGGCTCCGGAAACGGAAAACAAACCAATAGACAAAAAAAGGAAACGTTTTAATCAAATTGGTCACAAAATGATGTGCGCCGTAGGAGGGGATGTGTTAAAAATCGACATTGACATGGAAATATTATTTTTTTATAGAAATGATGGCGGTCATCTGTCTGACGTGGGACGTCGACTTGTATTTACATTCATTGCGCGAGTTTTAATTCAAATTAATTTCAAACATGTCATAGAAATTGGGGGAAAATAAGTAAATTTATCTTGTGGCAAAAATTATATGTGTTGGCTGAGATCGGAATCATCAAAAGTACAAATATGTAACTATATAATGATACACATACGTCTGACGGAGATAAACTTGGCCTTAGTTATTGCGCGTGTATACTATTTTGCACTGGACAATCTGCGGTACGGCGTACCGAGATTTCGTTTTGCCGGTTGCGTTGGCCTTAGCGATTGCAAGTGTGTAATATCTATAACCGAACCGGCCAGGTGTTCGTTGAGATAGGAATTGCATAAATAAACGTCAGTCGTTGCGGAGCTCTTGCGAAATAGCATATACAGCGGTGCATTATCTGGTGGTGAAGATTTCATAAACGAGAAGCTAAATCAATAGTATAACTGTTTTTTTTAGGGCAGAACTTCCGGTCGCCTTCGCGACATTCCTCAGCTGTAGTGCTAGTCTATACCATAGGTTTTAATTACTCTAGTGCTTGTCTGGTGTAAATTATATTCCGCCATTTGGCCATTAATTTCCATTTTTGTTTTTGTATTGTTACTTTCAAATACTTTGTATTGTTCAAAGATAGAATATCAAAATGTGTTTACAAACAGGGCCGGATTAAGCACTAGGCTAACAAGGCTGCAGCCTTGGGCCCCCGATTTTTAAGGGGCCCCTAACGTAAGCCCAAATTCCTAATGTATACTCTTTCTTTATTTCGCCATTTAACGACTCTATGGGGATTGCAGTATAAATTTAATGTGTGATTTCAGCAGTTTCCAGATGTATATCCAAGTGTAACCGTCTAGTTCGCTTTGATTTACTATGTTATAAATTTTCTTTCTCTGTTGTATATCCATTCAGAACTATTAGTTTCTCTGTTTATTATACGACTTGCCCATGTGGTCATGACCACATCTGGACCGTTTACTTCGCTTGGATTTACTATGCTATCTGGATGCACCAGTGGGGGCCTCGTAAAGGGGCCTTTTCACGTTTTGGTAAATTGACAAAACTAAAAAAAACTGTTTCAGATTCGCAAATTTTCGTTGTAGTCATAATATTTGTGAGGAAACAGTAATACTAAACATTTACCATTCTCTAAAATATCCATTATATGCATCCTTTGACGATTCAAAAACCTTAACATTATAAAGCGTTGCAACGCGAAAGGATTGAATAATTTGGAGAGTTCTGTTGTTGTCGTTATATTTTGGTATACTACGAGGATTGCTTATATAGTATAACGCACAGGTGGTTAGCGTGTGGCTATGATATTAATTAGTAAAAACATCATTTTGAATGAAAAATAATCGAAATATAACGAAAAACCAACGTCTCTTTGAACAATATTTTTCTTTCAAAATGATGTTTTTACTAATTAATATCATAGCCAAACGCTAACCACCTGTGGTATAAAATACACCAACCATTGTATGGGCACGGCTGGCCGAGTGGTCTAAGCGATAGACTTTTACTTCAGGTGTCAGTGGTTCGAGCCCAGTTGAGGGTTTTTTATTTATCTCTCTTTATTTATTATTTTTTTACTGGAGCTATTATCTGAGGAACACCATGAGTCAGGAAAGGTTGGCAGCATTGGGGCTATTGAATGTCAAGTCCTCCGAGAACTAGACTTCACACAGCTAATCGTTGACTTTGGCCAGCTGAAGTGTCGTAGAAGGAACTTATAGGCTTGCATCTGTTACATGTAACATGCGTGTTAAGTTCAGTTAATAAATTAGTTATATATTGTTTCACTTGTTATGCTACATAATTTTATATAATATAACTATCAACTGTGTACAAATACAAGTTTTCTGATCTTTGTAGCTGTAGTATCAAGTATGATTTTTAATATACAGAAGGGGACCAGAGGGAATGGGGCCCCCGTAACATGTGCAGCCTTGGGCCCCAAAACAGCTTAATCCGGCCCTGTAAATTACAAAATGCAACACATTAAACAAATATAATAAAAATGTAACTTGCAAAGTTGGCGTTTGTAGTAGGTATTCGGCACTTGTTGCCATTTGTTTAGAAATATGTGTAAAACAAACGTATGTCGCGACAGGATCAGGGATCCTTTTGATAAGAAAACTATTGTAACTGAACATATATGAGACTAACGTTAAAAGATAGTTACACTCTGTAATCTGAATAACCCGAGCTTAACTCCGTATATACATATTTATATGTACACGTGTATATTATTTTGTAATGCTACTTAAGATAGATGAGGTATTTTAACAATAACACGTTAAAAACTACAGACTTTGGTAAGAATATCTATTAAACGAGTTTAAGCCCAAAATGCTTTACATCGACCGTTTCCAGCTGGTGATCCTGGCATTACTCATAAAACGTGTATTTTATTTGCCGAACTATCTTTGTCGTATAATACTAGCTGACGGTAGCAAAAAGAATATATGAATTCGGACAATTACGTTATTCGTCTATTGTTCCACTTATTATTAACATTGTTTAACAATCATACATTTTTCAATACATGTGTATCAAATCATGTTAATTTACTTGTAATATTTCTCAAAATACTACATGACAACAATAATTTCAGCATAAAACAATGTCGTAATGTACAAAAACAATAGTTTGTGATAAATAATAACAAGAACAATCCCCTTATTGACTTAAGTACTCAAACTGAAAATCACATCTTAATAGACTGAATATAAACTGTAGTCATTAGTGCTCAGTTTCCTGGTAATAACTATATAATCCTTACAGTCCTATATATCTAATGCGTTAAAATAAAACCAAAACAATCATTCATTTTCTAATAATAAATAGCGGTTCTATTGTAATTTTTAAATCTAACCGACTTATGATAAATAACTATTTTACTGGAATATATTTTTATATTGTTCATAATTTTCGATCGTCGTAAGCGCACATTACAAACTTTATCTGATTGCCATCAGCAAACTAAGTCAGACCTTTAAGGCACATTTTTAGACGTTTCATTATGCTGACCATGCGCTATAAAATTCCGCTCTGATATAACCATATTGGTGTTACAAATATTCAGTATTTAAATTTGATAAGCTATTTGAAAAACAGTCTTCTAAGACTAATTCTCAAATATAAACTATTTTAACGCGTACATCAATCAGAGTTGCACACTGTTCCCACCAATGATAGAAACAAAATCAGAACATAAAGGAAGTTATTTTCAACTAAGGATGGAAAACCCAGCCCCAACATCACGGAAATTATGTTGACGCAATTTAATTGGTTAATGAATCAAATGTGACATACCTTTTGACACAAATATGTTAACGCTAGTATAACAAAAGACAGATTCTTGTTATTGATGATCTATTTGATTCCCTCTTCCTCATTTGAGATCTGGCTCCAACAAAGAACGAGGAAAAATGGCCAAACGGCAAATTCTAGCTCCCGGGTAGACTATAACAGTATTTGATAATCATATGTTATGAGGTACGTGCTATTGTATGACAACAGTTTATTAAAGTCGTGGCGTGTGATACAAGCAACAAAACATTTGAATTTGTGATGACCATTCAAATTTTTAATAAGAAATAATGACATCGCAGTTGGGCATTGCATTTAAATTTCTATTGTTTAAAAAACCGACACAAACGGTTATTAACCAGGGACGACACTTTCCGCCTAAACTGGATTTTTGCTAAGGATAGACTCTCTTTGAACGAAAAAAATAATAAAATCGGAAAGAGTGATCCCTGATTAGCCTGTGTGGACTGCACAGCCTAATATGGGACGACACTTAACGTACATGCATTAAACCCCCTTTTCACAGAGCACGGCTTATAAACAGTTATTGTGAGGTATAGTTTTAAATTATTCCTTCATTTTTAGAATGCGATATTGTACATACATAACTTATCGTTCGTTTTAACACGAAAGGAGGCTGATAAAAGTATATGTTAAACATCTTTGCCTATCAAAACAAATGTAACTTTAAAACAACATTCAAACGACTTACCGAAAACTTGACTACATGTACAAACCGGCAGACCGACGGATAGTTGGCTAAGCAATACACATCCTCTTATTCTAAGAAGATACATTTTTTAACCACAAGAAACACAACTTCAATTTCAATCAAAACATGGTTTTAACGGCCAATAATTATGTGTTGGAGTTATTATTAGTTATGATGAATGTTTTTACAGTAATGAAATGATATAACGATGAGCGATAAGTAATTAGTTATCAAATGCCACGGTAAACATAGTAGCTTATTTTACATGATGTAACGAATAATTTTACAAATGAAGTATTATCTAGCAGTGTTGTTCTTAAGCCTTGGGATTTGTTATATTCATTTCGTTTAGCGGTTTTACCTTGCTAATGGTCTTTGTTTCAAAGAATATCAGAGGACATAGTGTTTTAGTATAAAACATAAATGACACATATGGTAATTTTATCACATTCTATACCCTGTTTCCCATGTAATACAACCATTACATATTTTTTTATATATATTTCACATGTGTAATACAGCATTTTTAAGCGTTTTCATTGGCTTAGTTTTCGTTTATTGACCAATCGAATTTTGTTATTTTGCTGAAATGACATTGCAACGTCAAATGACGTCACGAAATGTAAACAACATTCAGGATTTATTATGTTTGCGTAAATATTTATTTAATTTACTCATTTAAAAGCATGTGATAAAAAAGATCTGACACTCGTTGTCATATCATACCATATTTTATTAAACTCGCCCAGGAAATTCGTGAGTAAGCTCGCCACAAAATTCCAGAACTTGTTTAATAAAATATGGTATGATACGACAACTCGCGCCGTGGTGTAATGTATATGGTGTCCGCCTAGCGACCGGGAGGTCACGTGTTCGATCCCCACCGTGGGAGCGTTCTTTAGATTTCCCCCAAAGACACCAAGTACTGGTTCTAGGCCCAGGAAACGGACTCGAGAGCGTTTATATAAGCCTAAGGCTTTCGACGCAATCGAGCTAAATTAAATAGGTTAAAGCTAACTCGCGCCAGATCCTATATGTATCAATATATGGTGAAGTGAGCGCCAATATCTTAAGTTAAAATTAGTTATTTGAGTTAATTCTGTTTGGACAGAAAGCTTTAGTAACTAGTGTACTAAACACGTATGTAAATTGTTTTTTAAATGGTTTGTCGCATTACACGAAACAAGGACACGCGAAACCTTATTTGATCATATCATTGATCAATTACATCGATGTAAAAGTGAAAATGTAAAAAAATAATGGATTATTATTGGTAAAATGGTTTCTTCTCAATTTGAAAACAAAATAAGGTTATCAGTATCGTATCGTGGTTGCTATGTGACTTGTTTTTAAACAATTTAAGTTCTAAATACCCATGAAGATTCACACCATGTCTTACTATCAATCAAGGCATGCTCCGCGTGGTTTTTGCGAAGGCTTTTCTACCAGGCACGAAAGTAAATGATAAGGAGTGCATCAATCGCTTCGAATACGAATATATTAAATTACAAAAAAATAACCTTCACCATTACAACTTGAAGAATAATTTAAGAATTCCCCTAAGTAATGGATATTACTTGATAAAAAGTCTATAATTCATTCTTAATTATCTAAGATGTTTTATAAATAGTTATAGCAATACACATTGAATCTATGTATAAATGCTTGTTTTATCATTATTAGAAGAAGTACTAGTCGTAGCCGTAGTAATCATAATAATATTGAAACGGGATACAACAAGCTCGGTTCTTTGTTCCGATGTATTCCGCTGATGCAGAAATTTCAATTTATAACTAATTGAAAGCAACACCGATGTCAACTTCAAGGAAGGAATGTTGAGACATTTAGATTGGCGTATTGCGTGACATATACATCATTTGATTTCGTCTTCCTGATACAAGAGCTGGTTCAAAGACGCGGGAAGCTAAAAACAATGCCATGCGGCAAACAACACCTATGTAAACAGCAAACACACGTTTTTAAAGACGCAGGTCAGTTTGAACTTCGATGTGCTAATCTTCATTGCAACCGTTTTATTTCCTTTACGGTGTATGTCACGTGAGAATTACGGCACTATTTAGGGACTTTACATCCCGCATTGAATGAAACCAACTCGTGTAATCAACAATCATGCATCTATTACTTTCATTCTTCTTATTACTAGGTGCAAATGCTCTTGAACCAGATTGCATTAATTACGCGCCCTCACAAGAAAGCAACCTCTCACTACAGCGAGCCAAGGCCAAATTCCTGCGGCACAAACTTGAAGCCCAGAGAAAGAGCTGGAGAAACAAAACAGCATCACTCAACCTGGAGCGAGATGGCCGTAAGCTGTGGAGGTTAACGAAACAGCTGAATGACGATGAAGTCCAAGCGAGAGGCTCAGTAACTCTGGAAGAGAATGGAGAGCTGCTGACAGGCAAACAAGCGGCAAATGTCTTTGCCAGCAACTACAAAGATGTCAGTGACATTCCTGTCAGTAGAGAGAGACAGAGAGAAGTAAGAAGAGAACAAAGGGACAGGAAAACAGATGATGTGTCATCAGACCGCATGAGCCAAAGCCTGACCCTGCACGAACTACAGACAGCAGTCAGGCAGCTGAAATTAAAGAAGTCTCCAGGACCAGACAATGTGACCAATGAAATGATCACCCATCTAGGCAGTTCAGCAATGCACAAACTCCTAGACATCTTCAACCACAGCTGGACACAAGGCCAACTTCCCCAAGTCTGGAAAGAGGCCATTATGATACCTATCCACAAGAAAGGCAAGGATCCGAAGCAGGCTGGAAGCTACCGTCCAATAAGCCTCACTAGCTGTGTTGGGAAGACGATGGAGAGAATTGTAAATGCACGCCTTAAATGGTATCTGGAGACGAACGACTTACTTGCAAAACAACAAGCTGGATTCAGGCAATTCCGCTCCACCGAGGACCAGACTACCTACCTGGCACAAGAAATTGAAGATGCTTTCCAGGAACAGAAGGTTGTCCTGACAGCATGGATAGACCTTCAAAGGGCCTTCGATAAAGTCTGGACTGACGGACTCCAAGTCAAACTGATGAGGAATGGAGTTGGAGGAAACATGCTGAAGTGGATCAAGTCCTATCTATTCAATAGAAGGGCAAGAGTAAGCTTGAACCAAAGAAGCAGTAAGAAGTTCCTTCTACGGCACGGTGTCCCACAAGGAGGAGTCCTGTCCCCGACGCTCTTCTTACTCTTCATCAACGATCTTGTGTCTGAATTGCCAAGGGGAGTGAAGGCGGCACTTTATGCTGATGATCTTGTGTTATGGTGCAAAGAAGAGCATGCCACCACAGCCACATACAGAATGCAAGAAGCAATAGACAAACTTACCGCATGGGCTGAAGACTGGTGTGTAATGATCAACAAAGAGAAATCATCCACCACACTATTCACATTGTCATCAAAACAGAAAGCAGGGACGGTGAGAATGGGAGACACTCCTATGACTGAAGCAGACGAGACCACGTACCTGGGAGTCACCTTTGACAAGAGGCAAACGTGGAAGCCACACCTCATGAAAGCAGAAGGAAGGGCCCGAAGAAAACTTGCAATGATGCGAAAGCTTGCGGGAACTACATGGGGGGCAAATGAGCACATACTCAAGACAGTCTATCAAGGCACAGTGAGACCCCAACTAGAGTATAGTTCCCCCACATGGTCTTCCACAGCCAAATCCAATCGCCAGGCTCTGGATAAAATCCAGAACCAAGCTCTGCGCATCATGACAGGAGCAACCAAGTCCACACCAATTGCCTTCATGGAAAAGATAACAGGAATACAACCACTTCAAGAAAGAAGAGATGTCAAAATCCTGCTTCAGACAGAGAAGTATAAATGTCTAACGGATCACCCCATGTCAGCCAGAGTTAAAGGGTACACCAAAAATCGGATCATGCGTAGCAGCTTTGTACACGAAGCTAAGAAGCTGGACAAGGCCTATGCAACGGATCTGACCATCCCCACCACTCCGCTTGGTCAAGAAGACATCATAGATCCATTACAAAATGACCTGTCAAATGTTGCAGTAAGATCCAGTGTTCCTCACTTACAGCCAGGTAAACAAGAGGATGAGCATATCAGAAAGAGCCTCACACTTGCCATGATCGATGACGAATACCCAAGAGAGGCATGGACTCATGTCTACACAGACGGTTCTGCCACTAGAGCAGTCATAAATGGAGGTGCTGGCATCGTCATTCTGTACCCATCCGGAAAACGAGAAACACATCATGCAGCAACCGGAACACACTGTAGCAACTACAGAGCAGAGACTTTAGCCCTCATGAAGGCAGTGTCAATGATTGAAGACTCGACCGAAGATGTCAACTCGATAGTCTTCTTTACAGATGCCATGTCTGTATTAGAAGCCCTGACCAACAACAAGGTTCCTCAGCTTGCAAATGCCTTACAAAGAATCAGCACCAACCTAAACGTGACCCTCCAGTGGATCCCAGCACACTGTGGAGTGGCCGGAAATGAAGATGCTGACCAACTGGCAAAACAAGGTGCTCAGTTAGATCAGCCACCTGTGCAAGTAAGCTACAAGGAGAAAGTTACCATCATTAAATCACTTACCCGGCCAAGACAAGAGGCAGATGCATATCATCTCCTAAGCAGGGCAGAGCAAGTGATAATGGTCAGACTCCGATCAGGGCACAACCGACTCAATGCACACATGCATAAAAAATACAGACTGGCCCCGTCACCGACCTGTCCGTGTGGCACAGAAGACCAAACAGCTGAACACATCCTCCAAAGATGTAAACGTCACGACCAGGAGCGAGCTACAAAGTGGCCCCAGGACACAACCCTCCATCAGAAACTTTATGGAGACGTGGATGACCTGAGACGGACCACATCATTTATTGAAGAAACTGGTGTGATCGTGTAGAGCGAACGCCTAGAAGAAGAAGATTACGCGCCCAACCGGTTTGAATATGAGAAAGACGTGATTGAAAAGTTGATATATCTCGAACAGTTCAAAGCTGAGACGACCGGGGAAATTGACGCTCTGGAAAAACAATTGAAGGGTAAATTCTGTTTTTTATATCTTCATAAACAAGCAGGCACAAATTGGGAATGCTTAATTGAGTAGGAAACAAATTTCGAATATATACTATTTATATGAATATACAGAAATTGACCAAAATGAAACGTTAACCTCTGGTAAACAATTACATCCGATTTAATTTTAATAACTACACAATTCTTTGGTTTAATTGTATGTTCCAAATAAACTTATTCACACAATACTGAATGTATTTAGATACCAATGCGGCGTTAAATTCAACAGTACGGAAACAAAATGGTTTCACGTATGTTCGTTGGGGAAGAAAAACGTGCCCAAACATCACGACGACATCGCTGGTGTACACCGGTCAGGCCGCCAGTGGTCATTTCAGGCATCCCGGCTCTGCGGAGTATCTCTGTCTCCCCAACGATCCACAATTTGACAACCCGGATAATACGGAACATGGAGCACGGTCCCTAATTTATGGCTCAGAGTATGAAACACCGACTTCAGCGTTTACGACTCTCAATAGCATGGAGGTACCATGCGCCCTCTGTTTGTCTCGCGGCAAAACCACCGTCATGATTCCAGCAAGAACTTCCTGCTACAGTGGATGGACGCTGGAGTATCGAGGTTATCTTATGTCGTCGGAACATTCCCACCCTGGAAAAAACTACGTTTGTATGGACATAAACGCCGAGGCACTTGACGCGAGTTATGGAAATCTCGATGAGACTCTGTTTTATTTAGTCGAGGGACGGTGTAGTGCTCTGAAGTGCCCCCCGTATGTAAATGGACAGGAACTAACTTGTGCCGTGTGTTCAATTACGTTGTAATTTGTTAAGACGACGTCTGCGGTTAAGGTTAATAGCACAATCAGTGATTCAGTGGCATTATAAAACAACATACCATCATGAAATATAAGCTTTTCTCGCCATAAAATTATTTTTAATTTGTTATATATTTTGCTTGAACTTAAAAAACTTCTAGCAATGATCCAAGCGAACATGTCAACATAATGTGTGCAATGTTTAATAAATGCAACATAAACTCATAACACGGTTTTTACTTAATCTAAGCATATTTAAGTCGTGAAACATCTGGCTTCACTTATTGAATGGGTGTATTATCATGTTTTTTAAGTGTTTATTATAAAGATAATTTCCACTGATTATTACATAAAGGTTTATAATGTCTTCATACGATTCATTCCGTCGTGGTTTGCTGCAGTTTAGATGCCTGTGAAGAAACATATCGCATGTAAAGTTTACAACTTCATCGAAAATCGTAGGTTTAATTTCAAATATGAAGCGCAAAAATTGAGCACGAATTAATAGAAATTTCTGACATGCACATTTAATTTAACCGCAATATTTATTTGTGCAAATTATCAAAAAAGATAGATACAAAAATAAGCGTTGATATCGAGTTTGTTTATATCAATCCAGCTCTGACATCTCTACATTCAAACGTGAATTTTAGCATAACCATCAAGCACTTCTTACATTTATTCTTTAACTAAATTATTATTATTGCTAAATAGTAAATATACATTAAAGATGAATAACATACATTTAACTGTGAGCGGAATGCTTTAATGCGAGCAGGATTCTTAACGTAGTTAACCATTCTGAAATAAGAAATAAACCCAAAAACCACGTATCTTTAATTAACTAAACATTTTCAAAATATGTTACGTTTACTATCTTCTTTCCTTATTTTACAAAAACAAATTTTACATATGAAAGAACTTCCGCTTTATTATTCTAAAAAATATGTCCGTGTCTGAAAAAACATATTTGGACTGTTGTTGAAATGTAATTATATGAACAAGAGTAAGGTCGAAGTTAACCATTATGCTAAAAGAAGTATACATTTATAAAAAAGCATTAATGTTTTAACTATGGTTCGAACACCTGATTTCTGTTTTACACACCTGGTCAAGATCGTCAAAAAGAACACGTTTACCCGTACAGCCAGAATATAATTCAGTAAACCACTACTATTTTTGACCCGTTCAAAATACCGATCAGATGTCAAATATTGGCATAATTGGCTTGTTTGGTCTCTATCGCATTCATGGAAATGGCGTTTCGGGCTCAACACGTGTGTTTTGAGAAAATAGATCAAGGTCAAACTATCATACCGAAGTTAGATATGGACAGAGTTCATATATATCGGACCCTTACCTTGTAATTAGTCAATTAAATTATAACTGGTCGAATCTTATTGCATTTAGTCTTCAGTACAACATATTGACATTTTAATCATATTTACCATTATTATGTCCAATGGGATTACACGACTAACCAATGGGAATAAACGATGACAGGTCTTTTGAATCTTGGTTTGTCATCTGTCCGTCTGTCTGTCTGCAAGTCCGTCCGCCTAACAGCATCCTGCAATTTATCACAAAGTACTGAATATAAATATTGGTATAGTAATTAAAGTCAAAATGTCGATTAATAGGTCTGGTCTTAGCAAAAACAATAATGCAAAACGTATTATATAAATGATTTAAAAATAACATAGAATAGAATTTTCAATGATTTTTAACTCCGGCAGATGTTAGATGTAAGGCAAGTGTCCAGGCACTATAACTACACTTCATTATTTAAAACTTAGAAGCGTACAAAAATATATTCTTTTAACTCGGTATGCATATGCACCGATATTTGAGGATTTTGATGGAATAATTTTTATAAAGACGCTTGGTGAATGCATAAAAACATAATCTTATCACATATGAGATAATTGGAAATTGGATTTGAGTATGAGATGCGTAACAAAATTTACAACGGTATTGCGTTATCTCATAAAAGGTTTTAAATAATTGGTCCTCCAAGAATTCGTTAAGCGTCACGAAGGCTCGAGACAGAGCGGGTTTCAACGTTATGAAAATCTCGTATTATGTCTTGAAAAACGTCATGTCACAATAGTTCCCTACTGTAAGCGTAACATTGGTTCCTGGCTAAGACGAACAATAATTTTGTCGCTTCCACCGCGTATAGATTACAGACTTTATAACTGTGCAAATTGTGAACTTGTAACATTGCAAGATGTAAAGATACGCGTTGACCAATCTAGACGTGTTTACATGCTCACAGTGGAAATTGTCAGTTCGTTAAAGTTACTGTTGCAAATTTGTATAATGAAGCGTTGGAGTTGTGACAAAGTTTTGTGCATTGTGTATGCGATTTAAAAATACAAGTAAATGTATATTTTACATTTTGAACATTTACGTTTTTATTCATTGAACAGTTTCAATTGGATAATGCACAAGATGAACATTTGAGTTGTCTCCATCGTAAAAACTAACATTGTTGAAAATTGAAACATTAAATATCAAACCTTGTTTATTTGAACGGTTATTATTTGACATGTATGTATAATCTATAATTGCAACATGAAACATATTAACTGAAAACTCAACACGGGCAACATTTCTTGTGATAAATAATATTGGCGGTCTTTCCCTTCCATAGTTTCAAGGCAATATATGTTGAGATTAAAACGTACAAGTAGTCACGTGGATTCCATGAAATGAATTGTTAACCTAGTTAAGGTAACATTTTTAACGGGTACATACACCCACAAGCAAATATTCGTACCCCACTGGGGCTTTATGCAGTCGCGCCAAATATACTACATTTTACCGGAATTTCTCTATCCAAAGGAAAGTTTTGAAGGGTTCATTCATCATAGTTTGCTTCCCAAATATATATATTCAAAAAATAAATACATAATTTACTATCGCTAAACATAATTTGATTGAAAGTATGGTGATCAGGCTCGATCAATTGGACAAATAAAAAATGTCTCTGAACTGTACGATTGAATACGATACTCCAGTAATAAAATGCCTAGCAGTCAGACGTAACTTGCTATCCATTAAGTGTTTATACCGATTTTATATATTCAGATAATGTGGGTAATTATTGCAATTTTCAATATTTGTCTAGATAATCTGGGGAAAAAGGAAACTTAAGTTCGTATTCAATACAAGCCCGTTTGCACGAAGGTGAATTCTAAAATCTGACACACAATCTTCATTTTCAATCAATGTTCATGTAAACCCTAATTATTACGATCACAGCTGAAATAAACCCAAACGTTTGGCAGTCGAGTGGAAATATTATATTTTCATCAAGCTTTTGAAAACCTCTGTAAAACAATCACACTGGTCACAATATGCTTGCGTTCCAATGTCCTTCATAGATTTTCCAAAATGTAACTTCAACGTTCCTCACCCAATATTACTCATCTCACTTTACTACAAATGCCAAGATAAGACGGCATGTTGCTTTAAACACACGCTTACCTTCCTCAAAGGTCAAAGTCATACTTAGGGGCATACAAATCATTGCAAACACAGATTGGCATGACTGTAACTGTATCGTTAATAATGCACTTAAAACATAACTTGAAACACACATCCAATATGAGGGCATTTCAAGATTAGGGGTTAATTTGGCTATAAACATAATTTAAGGCCTGTATCTTCGTTATCATGCTATTTTTAAAAAAACTTACAACAATGGTCTCCATGATGAGATATCGCTGCTTGTGCAATACCCCTCTCCATACCTCAAATAGCTTGTCCGGATCGTAACGTCATCATTTATCATGCACTTTTAAAGTACTATATAACGAATATTCACCATGCGGAGAAAAACAAAAGTGTTTCAACCGACACCCTTAGTCTTAGGTCCATGTAAACAAAAGGAGTCAGAAATCAGGACCAAATTGTATTATCATGACTGGTCATACAAATATATTACTTAAGTTGTTTTCACTTTTAAGACATTGTGTTACATGTAGGTACTTTGACAATGTGCAGATGGCTAGTCGTCTTTTAAACATAACTTCTGGCTCGAGTAAGGGTCAACTTCAATTGTTAAATTTGCAATAAGGGAATTGTACAGTTTGTCTGGAATGTAACTTCATTGATCAGCGCTTGAAAAGGTTCCTAATAAAGCAGTTTCTCAATTATAATATGGCGTCTCATTTAAACACGCTGGGTCTTCACAAAATACTATGGAATCCCATAGCGAAATATCATCTTAAGGATCGTATCAGGCTGACAAACGACCCGTATTTCTTTATATACAGATGCTCTAGTTATGAACAACAAGAAAGCGTGCTGATGGTTAAGTTTTGCGTTTTACAAACTAGTAAAACGTGATGGCGAATTTAGGCAGGTGATATATAAATCATCGAGCATATATCGTGATTGGGTTAAGTATTTGTATCATGGCTGGCCGCTTTCTGTCGAAAAGTTCAATAAGATATGATTAAACAAACGTAAAAGAACAGGAAGTGAGAAAGACGAACTAAGTTCCTATCGTAGCTAAATTGTATATATCGATAAATAGACAATTCAAACATATTAATTCATGAAACTAACTTTAGTAAAGTACGTTTTTGTGTGAATTAGTGTCCATAATCTGGTTTTATAATGTGTATGTGGTTATCTGTACATAAAATATATAAAAAAAACACACTAAATATTGATATTCTCCTTATTTCCGCGTGTAAACATAATTTAACTTATAGTATTAGCATAAACTATGCAAGGAATTTTGAGAGCAGTCATGAAGTAGGATCTACAGTATTTGATCTTACTATCATATACAATTGACGAAATAATAATCAAAATCATAATCTTTGATAATATTATATTAATAAAGAATATTACATTTTTAAAGAAATTAAACATACCTAACTGATACAAACGCATGGCTCTTTACTTTGGACGATCGATACCAAGAGTACACGTTCTTTCATGCGTGTCATGCTATGTGTGGACGGTTACTAGAATTTGTCGAATTTTAAATTCCTAAAGTCGTTAAACGATAAATGTTTATATTGCAATTCATAACCAGAGTACAATTAGGAAAAGGCCACTTAGATTAAAGCTCGAGTTATGCATACAAATAAAGGAGAATGTGCATACACTGCTTACCACGCGCTAGATGCGAATGTAAATAATTTGAATTACACCTGTTTGTTCAAATTGTAATCGAACACACGTAGACATCAGCTATTATTTGGACAATAAAAGGCTCTACCACAATATCATTTACCTATTTTCAGGACAATTAAAACATACAAAAAAAACAGATACAAAAATTTATTTATATTCAGTACAGTACATTGATTAATTAATTATTTAGTTATTTTGCAAAAAAACACACAACAACACACACCTAACAAAAAGAAGGACAAACTGTAAAACATCATGGGTTAAAGGCATTGAATCCCTCTGGTATGACGCTCGTGTTTTAATCAACCCACACTACTCACACAGAATATGTGTATTTTGATGATGAGCTTTCAAATCGTTTAATAGTTAAAAAAACATTACCGCAGATGATGTTCAACTCCTTAAACATTTAAAATAACACGAAAACTTAATTGCATACGCAGGATACTTGTAGCATATTTGTATTTGAATTTTGAACGAGCTAGTCAATATCATAAAAGTATTACTTAGCTATATACAAGTGTTACTATTTAACACAAAGATTAAGAAACAATAAGACCCAATGCCTATATTAAATAAAAAGATGATTACACGGATGATAACTGAAAGTATATTGCAAACAAACTAATATAATATAAGCTAAGAAATTGTTGCTTTTGCTGTTTTTCTTGTTTAACTGTTCTTACGATATTTTGATAGATATTATATTATACGCACGTAATAAAATCTGCATATGTATTATTTAGATGTAAACCACACCATTATTTTAATAGGTAAATTAAACACATATACATATATATTCAAATCAATTAGTAAATATAGATACATAGATATATGATTGATTGCATTGCAATAACATTTAGGTTGTGTTTGAACAAACGACGCAGGCAAGTTCTGCACCATCGATATACGGAGGACATTTTAATGAACCGCACCGACCTTCGACGTTGAAGAAAAGAGATCCATTCAGGTCGGCAAAGCTGGAATGCAGCGCCTCGGCGTTTCTATCCACGCAGACATATCCTTTGCCGTTTTATTGATAATCCTCCGCCATCAGGTATTCCTGGTACTTTTTGGTCCATCCGTTGTAGCACGATGTTCGGCCAGGTATAATCAAAGTTGTCTTCCCTCGAGCAAGACAAACAGAGCAAGGAACGTCGTAATTGTAGAGATCGCCGAAAGCTGGATGATTAGTTGCTGCCTGCTACTCAGCCCCATATATCAGGGATCTTGAAGCATCACTAACTTGATTGTAATTGTCATACTCTGGGTCGTTTGGCAAGCAAATGTATTCACCTGAGCCGGAAGGGGTATAATGTCCACCGACTGCCTGTCCTATATATACCATCGTCGTAGATGTCACGTTCGAAAAAGTTTTCATGCCCCAGTGAATGTACGTTGACGAATTACGTTGTGTCAGCGGAGACGGTGTTGATCCACCTGAATAAATAAGTATACTGCATGATAAATTGCAATGCAATTCAATGTGTCATAAACTAAAATAATAGAACGAGTGAATAGTTATCAACTCCATTCATTATTACTAATTTAAAACAAACTGACATTGTAAAGGACACTAGGACCTATACAAGTATTCAGAATGTCATAGATGAATATATATGAAATAGAAATCTATTGTTGTAAGAGACATTTGTGTTCTAATCATGCTTTAAACAGTCACATATTTGTTTTATTTTCGCGCATTTACTTTTCGCATGAATACATTAAATGTGATTATTGTAATTAATAGGGCATCGGTTACGAAAATATGTTATGCCGTTAAAAAATAATTGATAATTTAATAGGACATTCATCCAATGTATAATGGCTTAAAAGTAAGACTTTGCAAATGTTTGCTCATTGTTTATTTTTTATACCAAGTTAAAAAAATAGCTCATAAAATATTGTTTACTCAAAATGCGTTATTGTATAACTTGAACGTCGATTTCATAATGATAAAAGAATATGCTTCGATATTTATTTTAAGGTGCTTTGGATGTCCTTTAGGGTTCTTTGGTTGTTAATTTGTACGAGTAATGACATTTCAAATATCCCATAAGATAGTCAATATATATAATGATTTGTCCGACAACGACATTTAATTGCATTTAAACTTACGCATCCAAACTTAAGCTACGTATAACTAATGACACAGGACAACAAGTATGAGTTTCTTCAATAAAGCTTATTGCCTTGGATTTGTCTTTCCAAAGCAGCAATCCTTGCAGTAGCGTCGGCTTTAAAATTTTCCAGAGAAAACAGTTTCTCGAGAACACCTTTCTCGTATTCAAACCGGTTTGGTGTATAATTTATACACGCGGGTTCTTCACATAACACTTCGACGCCCAGCAGGTACCACACAACAAGAAGTCCTCGAATCATATTAAGGCTCATGTCGACCGATAACTCGTTAAGTTTTCGTTAGGTGTTCGAGTTTTATATACGGGAGCACGTCGATGAAACGTGGCTTCGCACCGATTGGTAGAACTTTTACACGAATAGAAAGCCTTTTGGTTGTATTTGCGCAATGCATGCGTTGTTTCGTAGTGCGTATCGTGGACAATTTTGCAATGTCTAAATTTGATTCTTTGATTTGTTCTTTTTGTGTACATTAATGGTAGTCTATGAAAGTTTACATTATACTGCCTTCGGTGTGTAGTTTTAAATAGTGCGATATTTGAACAATGTAAGTTCCCAATAATTTACCGAGATGTTAAGTACATTGTCCGTGTTTCACTTTTGGTACGAAATCTATAGTGTTTGTAATATTTGCAATATAAAAGCAGAATCCTAACCCGCATCGGTGAAATACGGACAGCCTTCGATCAGATGAATAACATATGGGAACCCAGCGCAACATCACGATTAGGCTATTCAATATTATCGCGAAGCCTGTTCTACTCTACGGAGCAGAGACCTCATGAACCACCACCAGCTATATGGAGAAAGTTCAGGTCTTTATCAACATCAGCCACAGGAGGACCCTTAAGATCCACTGGAAAAAACAAGATTTATGGAAAAGAACACAGCAGCAGCCAGTTTAACGGGACAACAGGCGACGATAATATGAGACGATTTATTTTTTTATCCAAATTTGTAATTTATCAATGACATGTTTTTGAAACCAATATTCAATAGTAATATCAATTAAACACTAATAGCTCACACTAGTAATAAACCCATATATGAATAATAGTGTGTTAATCCTCAATCCTAAATGCTCTTATATGTATTAAAAAACCCTTACCAGAACAATTTTAAGTTAATGTGTGTATATTTTGTGTTGTTTTGTGAACAATTCTACGATTATTTACCTCAATTTAATAGTAATGTTATTATTTGTAATTGAATTTTGGATGAGTTATAGGTTTTTTTATAATTACATAATAGTAAATGAATATTGGTAGATGAAACACTATTTTCTTATATGATTTACAATAATGTTACAAATATAAGATAGTGGCATTGTACATGAAATGTTGGACTACCACACGGAGCGGGAAAAAAGTTATAAAACTCCTGTAACAAACGTTTAAACACAAATAACGAAAAAAAGTCTGATGTTTGTATTATTCCATCCTGAAACTTACACTCAAATACCACACATTGTGTACATTTAAATCATGTTGTTGGAAATGTGATTATAATATGAATGAATTATACGCCTTTGATAAAACTTAATATGAAGTATCCTTACAGGATTACCGCATCCATATACGAAGTTAAATTTGCTTCGATGATTTGTTCGTGGTTGTGTTTCTCTTTGAATAATGCTTGAGACATCGGATACTAATGATCCGAATTTAAGGAAAATTAATATGAAGCATCCTTCAGAGGTAAAATATTAAACGCATGTTGTCACGTCGTTCTGGGTAAATCGCTTGGAGGGACTACTTTCAATTTAAGTTCTGATAAAGTTTACATGAGGGTATTATCATGTGGTTCTTGTCTATTTATTCTTTCACGAACTTATTATCCGTTATAAATGATTTGATTCCAGGAACGATCTCGAATATATATCATCTAATTTAACTGTATTCAGCATCCCAAAATTGCGGGCAAGCACATGTTGTCAAGTGGTTTTGCTCGAATCAGTTTTCAGATAGTAACTGTCCTTCGATAAATTGCATGTTTTGTATTAATTGCTTGTTTCTGCTCTTTAACTCTTGAATATATTATCCGAATGTGTTTAAACGTGTTAAGTAGATAAGTTTTATGTCAATATATTGAACATTTGCAGAACTTTTTTCTGTTAAAAATCAGTGTATTTATACCTCCAATTTAATGAAACTTTATACAGTTATACAGTTTTTAATGATGGGCAAGCATATATTTTCAGGCCGTTCCATTGCAATAGCCTTTCAGGGAGTTATTAACTTCATTTAAATGTGATTTATGTAGTTGACACTTGTTTGTTGTTTCATTTTATCGTTCGTCAAAAAGTTGTAACTCTGTTGCTCTGGTATCTTCAATACCATTGAGTAATTAAATTGAATGCGTTTTAATTCCCTTTTATTATTGTTTAATATGAGTTACAATGCTATGACGTTAAATTTTATTTACACTTAAATGTATTATGAATATTGCGTTGCCAAGTGCGAGGTTGAGCGCTCTATAACCGGTTTAAACCCCAAATGCTTTGCATTGACCGTTCCAAGGCGGTGACCCCAGCTTTATTCATATTTTGTGTTTATGTTGGTTTGTATTGTGCTGTATTGTGCTGTTTTGGGCATTCGGTCACTTGCCTTAAATAAAGGACCAACTAATTGTTTTTAATGAGAATTCAATACTGCTCCAGCAGCTGGAGTTTCACTTCTTTATATTGTATATAGCTGTACAGGATCTTTGAAACTCAAAAGCAACTTGAAATTACATTTTATGAAGCTTCCATTCGAATGGATCATGTGCATATTTTAAGGTTGTTCTGATCTATTGATCTTGTATGGAGTATGTTGTGTCCTTGCTTACAACTGATGCGTTGAAAATGCGCATAATCGAAGACCATCCATCACGTGCACGGATATTCTTGTTTTGCCTATATGGACGTGTTGATAACATTGAAGCTAAACCTTCTAGCATAAAAGATTGGTCTTCATTTGTGACTGAGGTATTAGGTATATGCCGTTCACCGATTCGTCGATTTCCTGCTTTAATTATAAAAACGTCCATACTAGTAAAGCACCATCAAACAAAGATACCACGGATCGCATTATATATATAAAATTCTCACTTCGCTACGTAGGCACCTAACATACACCAGCATAGCGCATTCAAAAAACTAATGGTACTTAAATCTCTCATATACTAGTAACCAACAAAATAATGTAAACCGTCAACAATTAAAACACGGAACAGGTTTTCGGTGACCAGGTGCCTTAGGTGTATGTCGTACGCCGACTTCCTTCCCAAATTATAACACGATCACAAAAATATAGGGCCATCAAACAAATATACCAAAAAATCGCGATTATTTATATATACTAAATCAAACTTGTAAAGTTCAATTCAAGCACAGAGGAGGATTTCGATGATAGTCGGGTCAATTTATGAAAAAATACCACTCAACCTTCCAAAAATTGCTACAAAATGTATTTTCACTGATCCTGGTATGGTAGAATGCCCTTTATAACATATCAAAAGTTTACCAAAATCGAACCACCGGAAAGTTATTTTTCAAAAGGGCGACCAAGATGGCCGCCAAAACCTATGAATGATGATAACTATGTGAGTATCCACTTACATTTCATTATTTTGGTGTCTATACTTAGGTTTTGGGGGGCAAATAACACATTAAGATAAAAAATAATTATGTTAGTATATTACGTTACAGAGAAATCGAACATGGCGTCCAAATAACCGCTAATACAATGACCGCAAGTGCATAACTATTTACTCAAACGTGTTATTCTTTTTTCGCAATTTTATAATAAATAGTTTTTCATGTTTTGTTTTAAATATGTATCCCTAGTATAACCGTGTATTCCCTAATTGAAGCTCAAGCGTCATAAACAACAAAATATAAAAACAGACCACCATTATAAAAACATATCAGACCTGCGTGACTGCGTGTGCTAAACACTGCTTCATTATTGTTTTTTAGGGTTGCGTCAACAATGCCATTATATTAGGCCCTTTCTGTGCAAAATCAGATATGGCTGCTCTACGAAATCCGGAAAGTGCCATTTTGATAATAAATGGTTAAAAATTACTGTAACACCGTTTCAAAAACGCGAAAGTCGACAGGCGATATTATTAAAGCGATATTTGAACAGTACAAATGTCGCGTGTCGCTTCGTGTATCTCGCAAAATATCGAATATCGCTTCGTGTGTCGCGGTCTGAAATTAGACCGCGATACACAAGATTCGGATGATAAAGGTGATATTTGAATTATAAAATTGAATTATATTGTGAATCGCTTCGTGTGTCGCGCAAAATATAGTGTGTCGCTTCGTGTTTCGTCCTTTGAACGCGAGACACGATATTTTGCGCGATACTCAAAGCGACACAAACTATTTTGCGCAATAAACGAAGCGACACACGATAGTTTGCGCGATACACGAAGCGACACGCGATATTTACCACGATATAGCCTTTTGGGCTACCTACACAAGGGCGATATTTCGTGGTACATTCTCGCGCGTCGCTTCGTGTATCGCGCAAAATATCTTGTATCGCTTCGTGTGTCGCGCAAAATATCGTGTATAGCTTTGTGTGTCTTGTGTCGCCCTTAATGACAAAAGAGCGATATTATAGATGGCAAAATAAATGTTAACAATGTCAGATATATTTAAGGATTTATTCTTATACCTTAACATATCGGCATTAACTGCAAGAAAAACTGTCTTTTATGCGCTATAGATTTTTGCAAAGGTATTTCAATAACTTGAAATATTGCAAAATGAAGTTTTTAGCGGTGTTATTATATTCTGTCCAGCCCGTGTGTAAACCTCTGAAAACCCCGTTGATTCTGCAGCCTGTGTACGGAGCACGAAATGCTTCTTTTTAATAGGGAAATAAGTTAGATTAAACCACAATGACTAACCAACAAGTGACAACTATCGGTTCGTAGTTCTTTCGTACTACTGCTTGTTTCAGGTAAGCGACCCGGCCCCCGACCCTACCATCACACTGATGGCGTACCTGCACAGAAAGCGTATCCTTTCACCATAATGGCGAGTTATGTTTCCCATATTGATCTCATATAGGCGAAGTATGGGCAAGACACGTGGTGACAACTGGGATATTGCAAACTGTAGTATGTGGGTGCCGATTTTGTATATGGTAGTTAACTAAAAGTACATATACACTTCTATAACGCTATTGAACTTGATTTGACACACATGTAAATGTTGGTTTCTTTATATAACACGATATAAACGATGTCAAAACATCATCTTATTTTACTTATGTGATGACATAATTATATATTGTAGAATATTCACTATAATTTGTCACATGAATTTAAAGTGAATTATTTCCTAATCTAAATGTTAATAATTGCAGGATTTCAATTTGAATCATTGTTTACATAAGCCGACATTAAGCGTTCTAGATAATGTTCTTATTAAGATCCTATGTAAAACGAGCGTCCTAGATAGTGTTCTTATTAAGATCTTAGGTCAACGATGTAGAACGATAAACCCGTTTGATTCTCGCGGCTGTCCGGTAAGTGGAGTGGTAGGTTCACGCGCTTCTCACTTCGGCGACCCGGAGGCATGTGAGTTTGGTTGGTGGTCACCATTCCGGACGGATGGACTTCCCTCAGGAAACACCAGACTCCCCTCGCCCGATAACACATCAAAATTGAAAATCATTCACTCACAACTAAATAGCTGGAAATTGCAGATATCATTTAAAATTCGTCAAAACTTTCGTGAATATAGTAAGTACATAAGTTGGGAGTCCCGGGACTCACTTCATGTCCACACATAACCCAGCCGCGGTCAATGACGGACCTCATAAACTTCGAAATACACACGAAAACTTTGGCGGAACGGTGAATTAATTTTTGTCCTTGAAAATAAACTGCTTAAACCATGTAGACAATATAAAGGAAATTAAACCCTGTTTACATTACACATTTACTTGGCATAATTACTTGCTTGAAATGGTAAATATGTTCAGCAAAATTATTTCAAAGAAACATACAATGAGATAACCAAATATTTGAAAAGAACGACTGCCTAGCGGAAAGACTACCGCTCAACATACTATGGCCTGCGATCAGGTGGGGTAGGACTGCGGCTACGGTTCCGACACCTTTGAAAAAGCAACTGAAATATTAGCCTAAGTATACATTTAGGACTTAAGTCTTACAAATAATGTGTAGATGAAAGGATGTGAACGTCCATTAATTAAATTACTATTCAAATATTTGTTTTTACTCCATTTCTCAATTACTTGAGTGCATTACACACATTGGATGGATTGCGCTGTTTAATGTCTGTTCTACGGTGACGACCTTGTAAAGTTGCACCACTATCAGTCGAAACATGTGGACATAAGTTCTGTCCAGCCTGCGCATCCGCTAATGTGACTTTATAGTTGATTGCGTAGTTTCAGAACAGACATGTCGAAGGTGCAGACTGGCCTGGATCTAAGCTGGCCGCATATGCTATAAGACCTTTTTTGCGAGACGCGGGTCACATTGTCTACGACATAGAGCTTACAGAACCCACACTGATTTTTTATTCCCGAAAATACTCTTTATTATGTGCCTTCAACTCATTCTGCTCAGAAGGCCTACCGGGCTCAAAAGAAGGATGCGGCTCAGGCTGATGTAGCGCATGCACGGTGATGGTGTCATCGTATGCTTTCACAAACAAGCAGATAAAGTATCCTTGCATGAGAGAGAGATTATTCACTTATTATTTATTTATTGTGTGTGTGTGGGGGGATGATTTTTGTATAACCTTATCAAAAAGAACATCAAGAAACACGCGTTTAATTTATTAAATATAGGCATACCTGACCCAGAACTAACTCAAATGCACGTGATCGTTTCTGGTTTGAGTGTTTACTGAAATATTGAAGGGTAAATCTAGCCGTTTTAAATTGAAAAAAAAGGTTTATCTTTTTGATTAAAAAAAGCTATTAAATAAATTAAACAAATCACCATGCATAAAATTGCAAATATGTCATATATAATTACACATGTGAAATATTAGCAAAACCGTTACACTATGGAAAAAACGTCTAATTATATACGTAAGCTGTCATTGCACCACTACAAGTTGGACTTGCTGTTCAAATCAATCATCTACATCACTCGAAAGTAATTGTCGAATGCAGCGGATTTTGTGGAACCTGATATCCTGGGAAGTGATATAGATTTTTTGAAGATGTCTGTTCTCTCTGCGGGCGATAGTGTTGATCACAATACCATTGACGGCAAATGTACTTCTCATGGGATGGGTGTCAATACATCAAGTACCCCCGCATCACGAACACATTCTGATTCCACAAAAACAGGCCACATACTGTAGTAACCAATCTAATGCAGATTTCAAGCATCAGCAAGTGTGGTGTTCGATGGTTGCGAAGATGGTCCTTCTATCAAAGAGAAGAATGATCATGCAACAATTTTGACATTTTTCTCTTGACAAAAACAAGGCAGGCATGATTGCTCTGATCAGCAGAGCTCTGACTTAAAGGGAATGTTATGCCCTTGTGTCACCAGGAGATGCAGACGTTGATATTGTTAAAGCAGCAGTGGAATGATCCCCTCGACAGCCCCACAACGTTAATAGGCGAGGATACAGATTGTGTATCAGGTGATAATGGACAGCTAAATGTCCTTAATTGGATTTTATGATGAATCAACTGCTAGGTGATATCAACAATTAAATCAACGTATTTTTTTGTCTCCAAAAATATTACGTTTTACATAAAAATCATCACATTGGAATCAAACGTATCGACTTTTGATCCTTGTTATTGTGGCGGTGGCTATTTTTGGAAGCCATGTTGGATTTAAGTGAATCATAATAAACTTACACCATGTCTGATTATCTTTAAGTGTTATTTGGTCCCCAAAACCAGAGAAAAGACAACAAAAACATCCAATTTGAGTAGATTGTTACATAGTTATGATCTTAAATAGGTTTTGGTTGCCATCTTGAATATTTTTTCCGGAGGTCCGATTTCGGTAAACTTTTGATATGTTATAAAGTACGTGCTGCCCTACCAGGATCAGTGAAAATACCTTTTGTAGCAATTTTTGGGGGGTCGAAAGTGTATATTGACCTGACTATGACCGGTTGCCTTATGTGTATGCCGTACACCGTCTCGCCGACGTCCTGCTCTAAAACCACTAAGTAAGGCATTAGTGACGCCTGGAATTAGGTATATGAAGGCCGAAAACCCAGTTTACAATGTACTGCTTTCATTATAATTATGTCTAAAAACAAACACAAAATTTACGAATACCAATAGGCCCACACCGTACAGTCTCTAATCTATCTTTATAACACAAACGGTATTTATAACATATCTAGGGCTCCGCGAAACCTCCCCTTTTCCGTCTTCTACTGAACAGTAGCTAGCTCCCTACGATTATATTGGAAATCACTCTGTCAATAAACTAACATACATCAGTGGAAGATGCAAAAGTGCGCACTTGGATCGCCCCGGTATTCTAGTACAACCCTTATGACAGTGTCCATAACGTGTGAATAAGTATTTGATATATGTGCGATGTAACTATTTATGCATGCTCTTATAAATTGATACGTATATATGCCCTGTTGTCGAAGATAATAATTTAATAAAATATGTCAGGTAGGGCGTTCCAGCGGGCTGATAGCTCGCACGTGGCAAATATCTATCCCGTCCGTGCGTCTTTGTCCTGATAACATGACCTACTAAAGATTAAAAAAAAGAATTGTGATCCTTAGTATGTTTTGCATGTTCATCGTCTATCATTTTTGCCACCTAACTTCTTTTTATATGCACTAAAATGTTTTGCCACATTAATAACTGCACGGAATACAAAACAATTGCAAGCAAGTAAAGTGGTTTTCTGTTCCAGCGCAATCACAACAGGTGGCGTCACTGCAAATATTTATTATTTTACACGGTTGTTTTTAAAGTATATCAACCAATGTGTCTTCCGCAAGGGACGTTAAACAGGGGTACAGTGTATCGGTGCTCTACACCAGCCACTTAACAGTACCAGAGGCGCCTCTGTAATAGGGGCGTTACCTGTATCCCGATCGAACCCCCCATAAAACCGCTCTTGGGGCGGATAGAACATATTAAAGGCTTAAGTACTGTCAAATTATACCAATCAATAAAACATATTGAATAATATTTCAATCGTGAAGTATTCATCTAGCCATTATATAACTATATCCCTAACACTAACATAACTACTGAACATATGCAACAAATAAGTATGGAGTTAAAACATAACAATAAAACATAATTTGTGAAACATATACCAACTGATTCACTGCAACCCTGTTTAACGTCCCTTGTGGAAGACATGTTAGTTTATATAAGTTCAAAACAACAGTGTAAAATAATCACTGTGTGCAGTTAACTTAAACTTATTCAGTATCCTTACTACTATATAAACATGTAAGGCTACCTCGGTGAAATAAAATATTTCATGGCTCCTTTACCTTTTGTCCTCTGAGCTGCCCATCTGACAGCCAACAGATGAACCTCTCTACCAGACCACACTTTCTTAGAACGATTGCCTCATTTTCCTGCCTTGTTGCGTTCAATTTATCCATACATCGACTAAGCTTATAATCGATGAGCCTTCATATCGTTCACAGGCTTTTTTGTTTAATGTTTATGGACATGTTGTTTTTATCGAAACTTAACCTACTGGCATAGTTTTTATAGTCACGGAAAAATACATGTATTAAATTTTCACACGAAATGTTTACCCGAACTTGAAATTCAAAGTAATCAAGCATCAAATTATATTTGCATGTTATTGAATTAATAATCATATTTTTTATGAATTTCAGGGTGACTAATTAATTAAGGTTATGCATGACAATGTTATTCAGCAAAAATTATAGGCGTTGTTATTTAACGTGTCTATTTTTCCTTGTTTTCATATTATCAGACGAAACCCCCCCCCCCCCGAATCGGACTGCAATAAACAATTTACAAACAAAACGGAATATATTGTCATTGATGCGATTAAATCTGCATATAATGTTTCTGTCCATGTAAAACAATCACACATTCAACAAGCAAATCTTTGATAGTGGCTTTATATTATTCTTCAGAAAGAAAGAATCGGATATGCAGACATTAACAGAGCAGGCATTTCGTCTCTGAGCCGCTAAACAATACAGAGCTTCAACCGGCGCCTGTCCGGGTGCTGCCTATGAGACTGATGATAAGTGTAGATTGGTAGGTGTTTTTCCGTTCGCATTCAAAGAAGTCTCGTGGCGGCTGTCAAAAGTGATCTGCTTTAAAACAATTGTAAAAAATTGTAGCATTAATTTTTTTATACACTATTTGCTGCGACGAGGTATCACATACTTTTGTTTTGCAAATTCGATTAAATGTTTATGTTTTAAACGCATCGGTATCAATAAGTTTCTTAAATGCTTATAAATATACCATATTTTACAATTGTTCCATTAATTAATTGTACTTGCATGTTTATTGGATGCTGCTGTAAAACATGATTTAATCTCCTAATAAATGTCTGTTCTGCCCCTACCTCATAACAAGACAAAGGTGATTTAACTTGGTTATAAATTATCAAGTGTCGCATCATCGTAAACGCATATTGGTCAATCTCTATAGCACTTAATACGATCATATGAACACCACGTCTAAGTTAGTTTACGAGATAGCTGGTTGGTCATTATTACCAGATTCGCATTCTATTGAAAATGACAGGAAGTATTATTATGCGATTGTTTTGTTTGAAAATGAACATGAACAATATATATATATCATTGTTCAAAATTAAATGTATATATTTCTAAACAAACAGCTTATAATAAAGATTAAATCACTACAAGTAAAAGGCTGGGATAGCATCTTAATTAAGGCGGAAATGAATATACTGCTATGTACGCTTTATTTGGGAATGAAAACAATTTTAATTAGTTCATTTACACAAGTTTGTTCAAATTTACCCGAACCCATATATACACACCATAGCATTATCATGTTCTAAAGAAAATAAAATGAAAAACTAAATTTATTTATTTTTTAATATTTAGTACGGTATAGTGATCAATTAACAATTTAGTTATATTTCAAAGGTATCCGAAAAATGTATGCGGCATACCCCAAATGCAGAACAAACATTAACAATTCTATAAAAACTATAAACACGCCGGTGTCACGCATTTTGTTTTTTTGCAAGTAACTCACAGCACTTACAACGAAATATGCTTATATATTATTTTTGAGCAACTTTTTCAAACGATACATGTTTTAATCAGCATTATCGAATTGTATGTTGATATCCATAAGAATTTTGAATAACACGAAACCTAAATTGCATACTTAGCTGACGTGTTCTGTAATATCTGTACTTGATATATATAAGTTAATTCCAGCAAAGCATGCACGACATTAACACACGTTACTATTAAAATTTCATATAAAAAAATAAATAAACACCCAATGCCTATAGATCAAGAAAAATACAATTTAACAGTAAATTTACATTTTATAAACAGATTTGCAACAACAATATTTTTCTATAAGTTAATTAAATTAATAGCGAAAGCACGTTCGTAGATATAGATTATTGAATATATTGTTGTATTGTATTTTTAATGCGACATTTATGTTGTGCTTGAGCACATCACACAGTCTAGATCTGCTCCTTAAAGCGCCTCGGAGTGTTTGTTCATGCAGACATATCCTTGCGTGATGTTGATAAATCTTTTTTTCACAGTAACATATTCATTCAATGATCACAGTATGAATTAACAGCAATATGCAAAAACAATCTAATCAACGTGTAATCTGTAACTGCCTTGTATGGACTTTATACTCGTAAATATTTAATAAATTTATTGGAAACCATTTATGGAACAGGTCAAGCTAATGTATGACAATTTTATTCGAAATATATTTTTGGCGTTGCTATATTACTTCACTATTGTTCCTTCTTTCTATAATATGCGATTTTAAGACGATTAGGACGGAACTAAACATGATATCAACGAAACGGAAGATATAATCATCAATGCGATTGTATCTGCAAATACTGTGTCTGTTCATTAAAAGCCTTCACGAAGAAGACACGCAATTATTTGATAGTGTCTTTATATCATTAATCAGGAAGAAATATATGTATTGACGAAATTAACAATTCAATTGTTTCGTCTATTCGCCGCTTAACAATACGGGGCTTTGACCCGGTGCCTGCGCGGTCAATTATGAACAGTGTACATAAATAGGGTTATTTTCGTGCGCGTTGTAATGTGCACTCGTTTCCACCGTGAAAATAGATCTACTTTAAAGCCCTCGAACCCCTTGACATAAAATACTAACGTTCAAAACAAAATGAACACGATTTATTACAAAGAGACATCATCTGCATATATGATAAAAAGGTATACTTATATTTTTTAATGCACTTATATTTATAAGTCTCTTAAATATTCATTAACATACCTGTCGGCACGACTTTTCCCAAGATTTAATATACTAGCATTTTTATTGGATGTTGTTAAAAAACATAATTAAACACTCCACGCAAATGTCTTATTTGCGTTGTCACTTCTCGTGTCAACTGAAAATGTGGCAAAATAAGGTATAACGATTCAACAATATCCTCGAGCAAATGCAGTATCAGAAGAAAGATATAATTAACTTCATGGTCACTTATCTAGTGCTAATCCATCGTTAAGGCATAGAGGTCAATCTCTATGGCGCTAGACGCGATATTATGAAGGCAATGCCTCTGAGAGTGTACGAGATTTAAAATATTTGTCGCGTTTAAAATAACACGAAGAACTGAATTATACTGCGATTGTTTTAAATATATTAACATTCGCAATAATATAATATTATGAACCATATTCCACGTCAATAGATTTTTTTTCACAGCTTTTATAATATCTCAATACAACAATCACGTATATGCAAATGCACTTATTTAAGGTAGATTGTAACTGTTACACACACATAACTAGTGCTTGATTATGTTCTGATAGCATATTTACTCAAAATAAACAAGCGTACGCATATGATTAAAAATGTTATTTTACGTAAAGTGGTTGAAGTCATATATTGTTGAAAAATCGAACCACATTAATTGATAACTCACAATGTATTATTGTAATTAAGTTTTGAAACGCATTAACGTCACAATATTGTCAATCAAATGTGGTTTTGGAGAACACACTTAAAAGTACTCAACAAGAAACGAGCATCAAACAACTATTTGTATTTTTCATTATGATAAATTATAATGCATTAACGGCTTATGACAGATTTTTGACATGTTATTTGTTGAGTAACGAACAGTTTATGCACGCCTCTGCATACATGTACTGCATATATCATTGCATACATAAATTTTTGTATGCCTTTGAACCAATCAGGATGTAGTCTCAATGTTTTGCACCAAATCAATCCATTTTTTATGTGAAGTCTTCTTGTGTATGTATTGTCTAGAATTGAGAATTGTATTTACATAAAGCACTAGGTCAATTGCATAATTTTATGTAGGCCCCTAATTGCATGCTTCTTTATAATAAGAATATAACAGTATACACATAAATATAGTATTCATTTTTGAAAGAATGGTGATTATGTTGAATGTTTATATTCGTTATATATTTTCCTCGTTGGGAACGCCAAAACATCGTGATAATTGAAAATTCGTTAAAATTCTATTACAACTAGTTCAAGTAATTATCATTTCAGCATTGACTAAGATAAGCCATTTAAAATATTATGTATGTATGATCGTCTTTTTCTTAGTATTAAATAATACGTTTGTGTATGAATTTTATCTTGTTCCTGTTGATAAAAGTTTTATTTTTATTGAAGAAAAGTTCATTTCCCTTGTTTAACTTATGGCATCAAATGTTTTTACATAATCGCAGTATTCATTTAAACAACCAATAAGAATTGTTATTCCAACGGATTGAATAAACTACTCCACAGCTTTTAGAATTCAAAACAAATATGTCCCTTTCTTCAAGATAAATTTGTCAACGAATGATCAGGCAGGATTATTATATCTGGTTCATTGTCCGTTTACATAATTTATACGTAAGTGATTGCGTCGAAAACTACAATAATTATTGATTATATATCGTGTAACCATTTAAAGGCAGTTAATTTAATGATACATTACCAATTGGAAAAGGCAGTTGCTTAAGTACTATTTAAAACTATTCGAGCAATTTAAAAATAAAACGCGAGTATATCATATAAAAAAGGGGAATGTCAATTATCATTTTGTTAAAATTTACGATAACAGAATTGTGGACATCAGCTATAAATTGGAAAAGACACAGTTCTACTACCAGTTCATTTTCATATTCTAAGGGAAATTAAAACACAAACAAAAATGATTACAGTATTGATCAACATCCATTAAAGTACAGTGATCAATTTACTGTCAAGCTATTTTGCAGGGGTATCCTAGAAATCAATGCAGCATATTGAACCCAAAAGCAGAAAACTAAACATGAAAACAGCAATATTGATAGCCGTGATACCTTCCAGTATCACGCTTGCTTACAACAAAATATGCATGTTTTTTATGAGGAGCTTTGCAAACGATACATTTTTAAATCCCCATTACCGCAGTTAATGTTGATGTAAATTATATTAAATAACACGAAAACTTGGTAATAAAACATATGTGTATTATATTTGTATTTGATATAAGAATTGTATATGTAGTGCAAAGATAAAGTCAGCAAAGCAAGCATTACTTAAATATTAACAGGTATTTCTATTTGAACTCGAAGTTATTATATATTGAACAATAAATGCATACATTTAAAGAAAAAAGACGATATAAATTTAAATTGAAAACAAAACAAAAACGAACAAATACAATATAAGAGAAGCAATTTCGGTTATTGCTATTTTTTCTGTCTAACTGTTTATTTAAATTAATGCGAAACTATACGTACGGAATTTAGGCTGCATATGTACATATTAGATGTCAACAACAGTATTTTTGGATTAGGAAAAAAAAGAAAAAAATGTATATTCAAAGCAAGTTAAAATATAAAAATCAATATATATATAGTTGAATTGCGTTCCACATTCTAACAGTTATGTTGAGTTTGAACAAACGACACAGGCTAGTTCTGCTCCCTCGATATACGGAGGACATTTCAATGTACCACACCGACCTTCGACAAAGTAGAACAGAGCGCCATCCGTATTGGCATTGCTGGCAGGCAGCGCCTCAGCGTTTTTGTCCATGCAGACATATCCTTTGCCTTGAAACCCATGGTACTCTCCCATCAGGTATCCGTGGTACTCCTTGGTCCATCCGTTGTAGCACGATGTACGGCCAGGTATCATCAAGGTTGTCTTTCCGCGAGCAAGGCAAACAGAACACGGTACGTCATTCTCGTAGAGATTGCCTTAAGCTGGAGGATTTGTGTGAGTTTCGTACTCAGCCCCATACATCAGTGATCTAGGATCATCATTGATGTTATTGTAATTTTCATACTCAGGGTCGTTTGGCAAGCAGATGTATTCACCAGAGCCTGTGTGTCGATGATTTCCACCGGCTGCTTGTCCGCTATATACCATTATCGTAGTTGTCACATTCGGGCAAGTCTTCATGCCCCAGTGAACGTACGTTGACGAACTACGTGGTGTCAGCGGAGAAGGCGTTGATGCACCTAAACAAAATAATAGTATATATGATTATTGCTTTTCCATTTAATGTTAACATACTGCATTAAAAACATAAGTGTGCGTTAATAAATGCAAGACATTAGTACTGATGCAAAATAACAGCAGATAGTGAAAAAGACAATGGGACCATAACAGAATTCGGAATTTCATAATTAAAAAGATGTACTGTTTGACAAAATAAACAACATGTGTGTTTAAAACAGTTATATATTTTCTATTCACGCAATTACGTTTCGTATGAATAAACTTACTTTGATTGCTACCAGGAATCGGTTATGAAAATATTTTATAATGTCAAAAAATAATAGATCATTTAAAATATAGGTTCGGATTGTGTAATTCATCCAATGTAAAATGTTGTAACAGTAGGACTTTACATATGTTTGTAGATTGTTCATGTTAATATCAGCGTGTATGCTTACAACCTTAATTTGTGTTGGTCTTCATCAGGTAAGTCTTTTATTATTGTTTTTTTCCAAATGTGGTTTGAACGTCAAGTTTATAGTGATAAAATAATATGCTCCATTAGTTATTTTTAGCTTCAGATTTATTTGTTTGTTGTTTGGCTGTGCAATTATATGAGTATTAATGTCTAAAAACAGTTCAAAAGCCGTCAATACTAGTAATGAATTTGTGAATATCCCATAACATATGGGGTACTATACAAATTATAAATTAAGTATAAATAATCATTCGTCCGACAACGATATTTATGTTAATTTAAACCTACGCGTGCAACCTTAAGCTACCTAGAATTAGCGACGCAGACCAAAAAAGTATTAGTGCATTTAAAACAAATAAAAAAATACCTTGGGATTGCCTTTCCAAAGAAGAAATCCTTGCAGTTGCATCGGTTTTGAAATTATCCAGATAAATCAGTTTCTCGAGAACACCTTTCTCGTATTCAAACCGGTTTGGTGTATAGTTTATACACGCTGGTTCTGCACAGAACACTTCGCCGCCCAGCAGGTACCCCACAATAAGAAGTCCTCTAATCATCTTAAGACTTATGTAGACTGATAACTCGTAGTTGACTGCTAAGTTGTCGTTAGGTTTTCAATTTTTATATGCGGGTGCATGCAGATGAAACGTGGCTTTGTACAGATTGGTGGAAAATTTAGACGAGTAGAAAACCTATTGGTTGTATTGGTCAATACGTGCGTTGTTTCGAATTGCGTGTCGTTGAAAATTGTGATTTGCAATTTAAATACATTGATTGTTTGATTTGTTCTTATTTCGCTCATGTGTCTATAAAATTGAACTTTCTACTGCCGTTGATGTGCATTTATAAATTGACGATTAACCAAAATCAATATACAAATATTTACGGGGCTTTATCACAGATTTTGACATGTATAAAAGTTTGACTTTAAATGCTTTACATTGGCAAATGTAAACATTGGATATAAAAATGCTCCAGTAAAAACAAGAATGAAATTAAAGAAAGAAGAAAAATGACCCTCAACCACAGGTGGTTAGCGTGTTGCTATGATATTAATTAGTGAAAACATCATTTTGAATGATAAATAATCATATTATAACGAAAAATTATCTTTTATGAAAAAATAAATCACTATCATATATATATATATATATATATATATATATATATATATATATATATATATATATATATATATATATATATATAACAAGGTATGCAACTCAAGATAACCCCAAAACGGGGTGTATCGCTTTGAACAGCCATATCTTCATCAATGGTGCAGCGATTTTCACGATCTCGGTCTTATTCAACGCATAAATGAATTTCCTTTCTGGAAATGTATATGTCTTGCAATATTTTTACAAATGCTGGGTCAACTTTTAAGAAATAACACGATACACAACTCGCATGACCCAGTTGACAATGATCATGCAGTCTTTATGAATGAAATCTCCAGTTGGAAAGACACAACTCCGCATTGGACCAATGAAATCACTCGTTTGCTTAAAATGTCAGTTAGTTGAAATGTATGTAAACAAAGGTTTCAAACAGCGCTGGACAGTTAGTCTTGATGCATAATGTAACAACAAGAACGGTAATAATATTTTTTCATACGATTTATTGAATTATAGTATCGAGGTACATGCACTTTGTAGGGAAGATGCCCTTTACTCCGTGAAGATTTCAGCTTTTGTAAAAATATTATGTATGTATGATCGTCTTTTGTTTGTATTTCCCGTTAATAAAAGGTTTAATTTTATAGAAGTAAAATTCGTTTCCCTTGTATAACGTATGGCAACAAATGTTCGTACATAATCGCAGTATTCACTAAAAAAACGATTAGGATTGTTTTTTCAACGGATTAAACCAACGACTCCACAGCTTTTAGAATTGAAAACAAATATGTCCCGTTCTCCGAGATAAATTTGTACACGAATGATCAGGTACATGTAGGATGGTTATATCTGGTTCATTGTCCGTTTATATTATTTATACGTAAGAGATTGCATGAAGCTACACTAATTATTGATTATCTATCGTGTAACCATTTAAATGCAGTTATTGTAACCATACATAACCAATTGAAAAAAGCCGTTTCTTCAATACTATTTAATACTGTTTACTCTAATACTCTTGTACTTGTACGCTGTTCGAACAATTTAAAAATAAAACGCGAGTGTATCAGAAAGAAAAGGGGAATGTCAATATATCATATTTTTTTTAATTTACGATAACAGAACTGTGGACATCAGCTGTACATTTGAAAATGAACAGTTCTACCGCCAGTTCATTTTCATATTCTACTGGAAATAAAAACACAAACAAAAACGATGAATATATTTATTAACATTAATAAAAGTACTATGATCAGTTTAGTGTTAAGTTATTTTGCAGAGGTATCCTACAAATCACTGCAACATGTTGATGCCAAATGCATAAAAATACATGAAACAGCAACATTAATAGCCGTTATACATTCCAGAATCACGCTTTCTTACAACAAAATATGTCTGTTTTTATGAGGAGCTGTGTAAACAATATATTTTTGAATCCCCATTAATGCAGTTGATCTTTTAAGATATTTTAACTAACACGATCACTCAATTGTAAATGAAGCATACGTGTATTATATTGGAAATTGATATAATAATTGTATAAGTATTGCAAAGTTAATGTCAGCAAAGGAAGCATTACTTTAATATTAACATACATAACTATTTGAACTCGAAGTTATTATTTATTGCACAATCAATTCATTCATTTAAAGAAAAAAGACGATATAATTTGAAATTGAAAACAAAAATAAAGCGAACAAATACAAAGCAATTTCTGTTATTGATATTTTCTCTGTCTAACTGGTTATTTAAATTGATGCCAAACTATACGTACGGAATTTAGGCTGCATGTGAACTTAAAAGATGTCAACAACAGTATTATTTTCGGATTAGGTAAAATTAGAAAAAAAATGTATATTCAAAGCAAGTTCGAAAATAAAGATTAATAATTATATGGTTGCATTAGATTTATCATACTAACAGTTATGTTGTGTTTGAACAAACGACACAGGCTAATTCTGCTCCCTACATATACGGCGGACATCTCAATGTACCACACCGACCTTCGACTAAATAGAACAGAGCGCCATTCAGGTTGGTATAGCTGGAATGCAGTGCCTCGGCGTTCTTGTCCATGCATACATATCCTTTGCCGTGAGACCCATGGTTCTCCCCCATCAGGTATCCCTGGTACTTCTTGGTCCATCCGTTGTAGCACGATGAGCGGCCAGGTATCATCAAGGTTGTCTTTCCGCGAGCAAGACAAACAGAACACGGTACGTCATTCTGGTAGAGATCGCCTAAAGCTGGAGGATTTTGCTCTGTTTCATACTCAGCCCCATACATCAGTGATCTATAATCATCATTGATTTGATTGTATTTGTCATACTCAGGGTCGTTTGGCAAGCAAATGTATTCACCAGAGCCTGTGTGTTCGAAATGTCCACCGGCTGCTTGTCCGCTGTATATCATCGTCGTAGCTGTCACGTTAGGACACGTTTTCATGCCCCAATGAACGTACGTTGACGCAGTACGTTGTGTCAGCGGAGAGGGCGTGGATGCACCTGTACAATAGAGTGTTATATATCATGTATTGCAATCCCATAACATTTATTAAAAACTACAATAATAACACGATTGAATGGTTATAAATGCAATGTATTCGAACTTATATAATACCAAATGACAATGAAAATGACAATGTGACCTTCAAAAGTATTCAGACTGTCATACATAAATAAACATGTTATATTTTTATTCACTCATTTATGTTTCGTATGAATAAATTAACTGCGATTGCTGTATTATTTGCGAAGATAATGAATTATTTAAAAAAGGTACGGATTATTTCATTCGTCCAATTTAAAATGTTTTAGTAGTAAGACTTTGCAAATGTATGTTAAGTGTTTATGCTTAAAGCCTTCATTTCTCTAGGTCTCAACCAGGTAAGTATCTCGTTTAATATTGCTTATTCAAAATGCGTTTTTATAACATGAGCGTCGGTTTCATTATGATATAGATATTTCAGGTGCTTTTTGTGTCCTTTTTGGGCTGTTTAATTGTGAAATAATACGAGTATTTATGTTTCAAAACAATCTAAAGATGTAAATATTCATAATGAAATTCGGAATATTCAGTAAATAATGAGCAACAACATTTAACTGCATTCAAACTAAAAAATTCGAACATAAGCTATTTAGAATAAGCGACACAGAACAATTAATATGCGTTTTTTTTAATAAAACATTACCTTGGAATTGTCTTTCCAAAGCAGAAATCCTTGCAGAAGCGTTGGCTTTGAAATTATCCAGATAAATCAGTTTCGCAAGAACACTATTCTCGTATTCAAACCGATTCGGTGTATAGTTTATACACGCTGGTTCTGCACAGAACACTTCGCCGCCCAGTAGGTACCCCACAACAAGAAGTCCTCGAATCATCTTAAGGCTTGTGTAGACTTGTAACACGTATCTGACTGCTAAGTTGTCGTCAGGTTTTCGACTTTTTTATGCGGGTGCATGCGGGTGAAACGTGGCTTTGCCCAGATTGGTGGAAAATTTAGACGAGTAGAAAGCCTATTGGTTGTATTGGCACAATGCGTGCGTGGTTTCGAATTGCGAGTCGTTGAAAATGGTGATTTGCAATTTAAATACATTTGATTGTTTGATTTGTTCTAATTTTGCCCATGTGTCTATAAATTAACCAAAATCAGTAAACAAATATTAAATGAGATCTTACGTCAATTGTCCATTCTTCACTTTTCTAGTGTATGTAGATTTTGCACTAACAACAGAATTCAAAACCCACACCGGTTAAGTACGGGCACCTTTCCATCAGTTGTATATTATCCCGGAATCCAGAGTAACACCAAGATACGGCTATTGAATACCGTCGTGAAGCCTGTTCTTCTCTACGGAGCAGAGACATGTGGAACCAGTGTCACCTATATAAAGAAAATCAAGGTCTTCATCAAAACCAGCCTCAAAAAGACCCTTAAGATTTTCTGGCTAAACAAGGTTCTTGGAAAATAACAAAGCAGCAACCGGTTGAAGAAGAATTCTTAAATCATTTACAGACGACAGCAATCAATATGACAAGGCAATCTCTCATCTGTAACCCTCAATTGAACAGGTAGACAAGGCGGCCTAAAACATAGTAGCTCTGAGACCTTGATGCAGATGCCAAGCAGATGGGCAAGACCTTTCCAGATGCGAGACGCCTCGAGAAACTTGGTTGGCGGCATATGTCCAAGACCGCAGGCAACGATAATAGGAGATGTTTTATTTTTTATCAAAATGTGTTATTTTTAAAACATTTTTTTTTGAAACCGATATTCAATTAAAATAATTATGAAACAATAATATCTCACAATATCAATATTATTTTTCTCCATCTTGAATGCTCTCACATGAATAAGAATCGTTACCAGAACAATTTTAATTTGTGTTTCATGAGAACATTTCTAAGATTATTTATCTCAATATAATAGTGTAGTCATTTAGGGATTCAATATTAGTTCACAGTAACTGAATAATATTAGATGACACTTTATTTTGTTCTATGATTTACAATATTTTTAATGCACAAATATATTAGATAATGACATTTTACATGAAATTCGGACACACGCAGGGCCCGGGAAAGTTATAAAACCCTGTCACCAAGGTAATAAAAAAACAACGAAAGTCCTTTCCTGAAAATTACACGCAAACACCACAAAGTGTGTACATTTAAATTATGTTGTTAGAGATTTAATACTATATTTTCCAAAGAATGCAAAACAATACGCCTGAAAACTCATTTTGATTTAAATACGTTAAGAAGTGATATTTCACGATAATCATTGCCGTTCTACACGATGTTCGTCCGTCGGTCTTTCTTTCCATCTCTACATCCTTACATTCGTCACACACGTCATGTCCGCACGAAAGCTTAGTCAATAATGACCCGAATGGATATATATATATATATATATATATATATATATATATATATATATATATATATATATATATATATATATATATATATATATATATATATATATAAAGCCTCACTAGATCTTGGAAAGAAGTTCATTTTTAAATATAAAATTTGAGTGAATTATTGCCCTTCGATTGAAAAAAGTCATTTTTAATTGAGCATTTTGTTTCCACGCAAGATCCATGAATTAAGTATACGCCTTTGATGAAACTTTATATGAAGTATCCTTAAAAGATGACCACATCCATATTCGTAGTTAATTTCGCTCCAACGATTTGTTCGTGGTTGTGTTGCTCTTTAAATAATGCTTGAGATATCGGATACTAATGATCCGAATTTAAGTACAATTAATATGATACATCCTTCAAAGATAAAATAACGCATGTTGTCACGTCGTTCGGTGTCAATCGCTTTGAGGGCCTACTTTCAATTTTAGTTCTGGTTATGGTGTACATGCGGGTATTATAAGGTGGTTCTACTCTATTTATTCTTTTATGAACTTATCATCCTGTATACATTATTTGATTCCATGCAAGGTCTCGAATATGTATCACCTAAATCTACTGTATTCAGCATCCCAAAAATTGCGGGCAATCGCATATTGTTTAGTTGATTGTCTTCAATGAGTGTTCAGATAGTACTTGTCCTTCGATAAATAGCATGTTTTGTATTTATTGTTTGTTTCTGCTCTATATCTCTTGAATGTATTATCCGAATGTGTTTAAACTTGTTTAGTAGATAAGGTGTATGTCAATAGATTGAACATGTGCAGTGCTTTTTTCTGTTCAAAATCAGTGCCTAAATAACTCAAATTGAATGAAACTTATTACAATTTTCTTTTATTATGGGCAAGTATATACTTTTAGGTATTTTTAGGTCGTTCCATTTCAATAGCCTTTCAGGTAGTTATTGACTTCATTTAAATGTGACTTGTGTATAGCTGTACAGGATCTTTGATACTCAAAAGCAAATTAAAATTACATTTAAGAAGCCTCAATTCCAAGGGATAATGCGCATATTTTCAGTTGTTCTATTGATTGTTCGTGGAGTTGTTGCCTCATTTCGTTGTGTACTTGCTTTCAATTTAATACATTGAAAAAAAAACGCATAATCGAAGAGCATCCTTCACTTGCACGGATGTTCTGTCTATTTGGACGGACGTGTCGTTCACCCTGGAACTAAACCTACGTGCATAATGTATACTGCGGGTGCTTTTTAATAGTATAGCCATTCGAATTTAACAGAAAGCCTATTCCCCAAATACGTATCCGCCGAATATAAACAAAACAATTGACAGCTACAATTGCCTTTCACAGACTAAAAAATCTTAAGTAAATTAAATTTCTTTGATAGTTTCCTTATATTATTTTTCGGGAAGGAAAATCATATTTGATGACACAAACTAAGAAACATTTCGTATCTACACATTTCAATAATGCAGGGCTTTACCTGGCGCCGTTCCGGTTGCAGTCTGATAATCAGTTTATATGAGTCGGATTATATCCGTGCGTACTCAAAGAGCTCTTGTTGCCGCAGTCAAAATTGATCTACTTCAAAACAATCGTACAAAATCAATATTCCCACGATTTGCAAAAGGCGGCATCACCTCATTTGCAATATGATTAAAAGTGATATATATATTTTTTTCAACGCACTGATACCATTACTTCCTTAACTGTTCAGTGTAACAACCTGTCGACACGGCTTAAAAAAAGATTATGTTCACTTGTGTGTTAATTTGATGCTGCTTAAAACATAATTAGACATTCCAAGCATGTGCCGGATTTGCTCTGTAATTTCAGCTTTAACCCATTTAAGCCTAGTGGAATCTCCAATATTTCTAAATTGGATCAATTTATTTCCAAAATTAGGGATGTCTAGTATATTTATTTCTATATTTAGAATATTTCTTACAGAAATTCCTTTAAGCATACAGCGCAGACCCTGATGAGACGCCGCATTATGCGGCGTCTCATCTGGGTCCACGCAGTTTGCCAAGGCCTTTTTATAGACGCTGGGCATAAATGGGTTAACAGAACATGATATAAAATCACGTGCCCACAATGCCAGGTGACAAATGATAAAGGTCCTTGAGCAAAATTCTTATTTGAATAAAAACGATACAACTTGATGATCGTACAAGCATCATATACGCGACTTTTCTGTGTAATTGTACGAGCTTTTTGTTAGTAGTTCACTACAATATTCGATCCCTAATAAGATAAAAACACGTATTATAAAACAGTGTAATAAAATAATTTATAAAAGTCGTTTGCCATTAACTTCAATCGAGTTTTTTTACAGTTTTTGTTAAAGCTTTACTCAAAAACAACGTAAAAGCAAATTCACTTATTTTAGGTCGATTGTAACTGTACAACACCTAACGCGTGATTTATTATGTACAAAGATACCTTATAACATGACCTTCGCTCCAGGAGTGAAATAACGTAATGTTCAATTTTGTTTATTACACGGGTGTTATTACACTAGTTATATAACTGTGAAATGACGTCATTTTTTAACGAAATGACGTCATTATTCCAGCGAATTTCTTCAGTTAAACTCTTTTACAATGTGAATAAACGGTGAAAAGAGCATAAAATAAAAATAAAATTTGTTGGTCATCTTATAAATAGAATCTTAAATTCGTGGTCATTTTGTATTGAATTTATGTAACTCGTAATCTATAAATAAAGATAAAAACTCGGCAAGCCTCGTTTTTATCTTTATTTAGATGACTTTTTCAAAAAATTAAATACAAAACGACCACTCATACAAGATCCTATATATATTAACTAAACGCAAGCAAGTCTACTCATATGACTAAAAATATTATTATGATTCATATCAATACACTTTGGTTGGTCTATAACCTCTTATCCATACGTATAGTGGTACAAATCATATGCAATTTAAAATCGTACGCATTAATGATAGCTAACATTGCAGACCAAAAAGTGCTGCTGATGATATCTGTACTCACCAAACAACACATTTGTACTTTATATTTTGGTAACTACTCATATATACATTAACGTCGAATTTTATCAAATGCCATACACTGTTTCCCATGTAATATAACCATTACGAATATTTGTATCTGACACATGTGTAATATACTTTTTAAGCGTTTTCATTGGCTTAGTTTTCGTTCGATTGACCAATCGCATTTTGTTATTTTTGCTGAAATGACGTTGCATCGTCAAATGACGTCACGAAATGTAAACAACATTCGGGATTTATCATTATGTTTGCTTAAATATTTATTTAATTTGCGCATGTGATAAAAAAGATCTGACACTCGTTGTCATTTCATACCATATTTTATTAAACTCGTCCAGGAAATTCGCTAGTAAGCTCCCCAAAGGCTCGCTTTCTAACAACATTCCTGAACTTGTTTAATTAAATATGGTATGATATGACAACTCGTGCCAGATCCTATATATATACTGTGGACGAACAGTTTATGTATGCCTTTGCGTTGAAACCTAGCAAGCAGTATCAAGGCTTTGCACCGTATCGTTCCAATCATTTTCCAAAATTGTACCTATCCAAGACACTTTGTCAATTGTGTAATTTTATGTAACCGCATTACCTCATTTTAATAAGAAGATTGAATAATAAAAAACTACTTTGGTATGTATTTTTATAACAAAATATGTTAAAAAAGCTTACATTTGATAGTCGTTTAATTTTTTCTGCATTCCTTAGTTAACAGTTGATAAATGCGATAAAAGGACATAATATGAACAAGGAAAATAACATCTGTCGCTTTTTACTGCCGTATCAAACAAGGAACAAGAAACAAAAATAAAATAAAAAACAAGATGGATCTTAATCGGGGCTTGCAGATTTCTCACGTTTAACAACGGCATAACGAAGACAACTTCATACTACATCCCGATGCACTTGATTGACAAATGGATTAAAAGAGATGCAGTTACCATACACAGCAGCGGAATCTCGATGAAATATGGTTATTAAACTATTATCGAAAGAATATTGTGATTGGTGTAAATAATCTATAATAATCGCTTTATGCATCGAAAACAATACATCAATAAGTTTTGTTACGCCAATAGATTGAAAAAACAATCCCACAGCCCTAAGCATTAAAATTACGCCTTCTCCGGGATCGAGATTACCACTTATAATCTGACAAAATGTTGGAATGAGGTTAATGTTTTATTTGTAGAAAATATACCTAGACGGTTTTAACACAGCGGCCCCGTGGTGCCTGGGCTTCAAAATTAATTTTGTCGTTGCGCTTGTTTTTTCCGATTATGTCGCCGCGACGCTTGAAAATTTCACAAGCGCTTGTAAGCTATGAATCAAATGTTTTCTACATGTGGCAAACGATAAATCAAAGCACGCACGCTCTAATCAGCTGTGTGTGAATAAAGCGCTTATACGGGGCGTTGATGGGGGTCAATCATGGTGTTTGACTATGATCGATTATTACCGGTACACTTGGTGTTAGAGCAATTAAAGGTACAGGCATGTTTATTGTGTGTGATTGTTTCATTTTAATTGTTTAGAAAATAAACAGTAATTGGTGTTTGTTGCGGTTGTGTGTAGTTTAAGTTATAATTACAATTAATTGCACTAAAAGGTCTCAATTGATCGCTCCGTTCCACTTAAGATGTTCAAACTATTTTCTCAATTGCGACTATAAATTAACAGTGCCAATATTTAATGTTTTCACTACACATAGTTTCTTCGATTTTTACAAAATACGCCATATATACCTGCAACATTTTTAGTTTTTGTGTATGACAAAATGCTTTCGTACGTGAGAAAATTACCCCAGACATTGCTAGCAAATTATCAGCGCTCGAAATGGAAATGCTCGGTATTTCTAATATAACTAACATGATGCGTTAAGGATTGAATGTAACAAGCATGGAGGCTTTAAACCGAGTTCAGACGCGTCTCTACGCGGAGCACCACAGTTAAACATACCACAGACTGTCCAGGAGAATCTTGTTGAAAATGGTTTTAAGATAATTGATATTGCACGCGTGACAGCGGTGTCCGAACGAACCAATAACCGACAAATGATGCGATATGGTTTAAGCAAGCAGTCATTTTCTTCTCTTACTGATCACAACCGTAATGAATACGTTACAAAAGTCAAAAAGGAATTGCTATTTTGTGATGAGATCATGATCATGCAACTCCTTCGTCAAAAAGGCTTACATATTCAGCGGTATCGTTTGAGAGAGAGCATTAAACCCAATGGGGATTTCAAAGAGAAAACACGTGGCTCTGCACCGATTGGTGGAACGTTTGCACCAGTAGAAAGCCTATTGGTTGTTTTTTCAAAACACATGAAAAAGCCATTAGTGTGTAGTTTAAAATTGTTCTCTGGTTCATCAAAATGCATACACACGAATCGACCGTGAGTTAAGTAAATTGTTCGTGTTCCTATGTCGTTAAGAAATATGTAGTACAAGAACAAGAAAAATATGTAATTAAAAAAAAACAACATATTTTGAAACCAATATTCTGGGAAAAAATTCAATACTTAAATTTCAAACTATTATTCAATTCCACGCAAATAATATTGTTCGCACATTGAATGCACTAACTTGTATAATAATTATTTAAAGAACAAATTAAATCGATATATGTCTTCATTTGTCCTCCGGTCCGTATGTGCGTTCTTACGTTCGCAACATTCATAATAACCATGCAAAATCTTAGTTTAAAATGTTCCTCCTTTAATGATACCTTAGATTAAGCATTACTAAAGGATTAAAATAAGTATATTCATGCGTAGTTTCACCTTTAAGAGAGATATTGCCATTTTATCAATAATTAGTCGTTTTTTTAAAGCTTTCGTTAAACGTATCAATTAGATAAAAAGTATGCAAATAGAGTGAACTTCGTCAATTTGCTGCACTCCAATAGTTTTCTAAGGCGTTAGGTTCGTTTAATATATGAAAGTGTCTAATATAGTGTTTGTTTCTTCTCGAGACCTCAGCAAAAAAGGTTTAAATTTTATGAAGAGTTATACAGTATATCTATATATAAAAAATGTGCATATTTTTACGTAGTCCCGCTTGAATGAGTTGTATTTGCCCTTTAATTAATAATGGGACAGTTAATAGAGAACGTTTTTATGGTCGAAATTCAGAAACATAATTCTAACTATTGAAACTGTATAAACTGTCCTTTTATATGGACAAACACATACTAGCAGATCGTTTCATTCCAGTGGTTCTCCATTGACTCCATTAAAATGTTAACGTTTGTTAAGATGTTCGGGATATGTTAAACTAAATGCAACTTGTAATAACATTGTAGGTGGAATCCATGCCAAGCGACCATGTGTAGACTGTTAGGTTACTCAGTTCAAATGATCATTCATAGATGTATGTTTTTCTTTTGACCTTGCAGTTAAGGATAACCCATGAAAGTGCTAGCACTTATTTCCAATACGGTCCTTTGGTTTTTCTGAAGAGACAGCACGCAGAAGAAACAGTATTGAGATACAAAGAATCGGATGCGATATACTAACTCTTTGCGAATGGATCTCTTGGTTCTTTTACGTGCTCAGTGTATAGCACCGATAAACGCGATAATTAACTGGGTTTCATACCAGTACATCTCTAGTTGGGTGGGAAACACTTGAAGCATTTCTGAAATTTACAGTGCCTCGGCCAGAAATTGAACCGGGGACCTCTTGAATGGTAGACCAGAGTGTTACCACTCGACCACCACTCCACCTATGATAGAGTTACTGTCTCGTTTTATTGTTAAATTTCTTTACTAAATCATAACAAAGCGATTTATCGAAAAGCATAAATAACTTTCACGGATATATTTGTTTTTATATATTTGGAGGTGTCGTTCATGTCATAATTAGACCAAATCACATAGTATATATAAAGTTGTTTGTTCAAACTAAAATATTCATTCAATGACCTTAGTATGAATTACCCGCAATATGAAAAACAATGTAATCAACGTGTAATCTGCAACTGCCTTGTATGGACTTTATACTAATAAATATTTAATAAATTTCGTGGAAACTATTTATGGAACAGGGCAAGCTAAGGTATGACAATTTTATTCAAAACAAATTTTTGGCGTAGCTATATAACTTGTTTAACTGTTCCTTCTTTCTATAATATGCGATTTAAAGACGATTAGGACGGCACTAAACATGATATCAACGAAACGGAAGATATATCATCAATGCGATTGTATCTGCATATTCTGTTTCTGTTAATTAAAAGCCTTCACGAAGAAAACACGCAAATATTTGATAGTGTCTTTATATCATTAATCGGGAAGAAAAATATGTATTGAGGAAATTAACAATTCAATTGTTTCGTCTATTCGCCGCTTAAGAATACGGGGCTTTGACCCGGTGCCTGCGCGGTCAATTATGAACAGTGTACATAAATAGGGATATTTTCGTGCGCGTTGTAATGTGCACTCGTTTCTTCCGTCAAAATAATCTACTTTAAAGCCCTTGAACCCCTTGAACAAAATACTGACGTTCAAAACAAAATGAACACGATTTAATACAAAGAGGCATCATCTGCTTATATGATAAAAAATGATACTTATATATTTTAATGCACTTATATTTATAACTTTCTTAAATACTCATTAACATAACCTCTCGGCACGACTTTTTTCAAGATTTAATATACTAGCATGTTTTTGGATGTTGCTAAAAACATAATTAAACACTCCACGCAAATGTCTTATTTGCGTTGTCGCTTCTCCTGTCAACTGAAAATGTGGCAAAATAAGGTATAACGATTAAACAACATCCTCGAGCAAATGCAGTATCAGAAGAAAGATATAATTCAACTTCATGCTCACTTATATAGTGCTAATCCATCGTTAAGGCATTGAGGTCAATCTCTATGGCGCTAGACGCGATATTATGAAGGCAATGCCTCTGAGAGTGTGCGAGATTTAAAATCTTTGTCGCGTTTAAAATAACATGAAGAACTGAATTATACTGCGATTGTTTTAAATATATTAACATTCGCAATAATATAATATTATGAACCGTATTCCACGTCAATAGATTTTTTTTCACAGCTTTTATAATATCTCAATACAACAACCACGTATATGCAAATGCACGTATTTAAGGTAGATTGTAACTGTAACACACATAACTGGTGCTTGATTATGTACTGATAGCATATTTACTCAAAATAAACCAGTGTACGCATATGATTAAAAATGTTATTTTACGTTAAGTGGTTGAAGTCATGTATTGATGAAAAATCGAACCACATAAATTGATAACTCAATGAATTATTGTAATTAAGTTTTGAAACGCATTAACGTCACAATATTGCCAATCAAATGTGGTTTTGGAGAACAAACTTAAAAGTACTCAACAAGAAACGAGCATCAAACAACTATTTGTATTTTTCACTATGATAAATTATAATGCATTAACGGCTAATGACAGATTTGTGACATCTTATTTGTTGAGTAACGAACAGTTTATGCACGCCTTTGCATACATGTACTGCATATATCATTGCATACATAAATGTATGTATGCCTTTGAACCAATATGGATGAAGTCTCAATGTTTTGCACCAAATCAATCCATTTTTTATGTGAAGTCTTGTTGTGTATGTATTGTCTAGAATTGAGAATTGTATTTACATAAAGCACTAGGTCAATTGCATAATTTTATGTAGGTCCCTAATCGCATGCTTCTTTATAATAAGAATATAACAGTATACACATAAATATAGTATTCATTTTTGAAAAAATGGTGATTATGTTGAATGTTTATATTCGTTATATATTTTCGTCGTTGGGAATGCCAAAACATCGTGATAATTGAAAATTCATTAAAATTCTATTTCAACTTGTTCAAGTAATTTTCAGATCAGCATTGACTAAGATTAGCCATTTAAAATATGACGCATGCATGCTTGTCTTTTCCTTTGTATTTAAAAATACGTTTGTTAATGAATTCCATCTGGTTCCCGTTAATAAAAGGTTTAATTTTATAGAAGTAAAGTTCGCTTCCCTTGTATAACTTATGGCAACAAATGTTCGTACATAATCGCAATATTCACTAAAAAAACCGATAAGGATTGTTTTTTCAACGGATTAAACAAACGACTCCACAGCTTTTAGAATTGAAAACAAATATGTCCCGTTCTCCGAGATAAATTTGTCCACGAATGATCAGGTACATGTAGGATGGTTATATCTGGTTCATTGTCCTTTTACATAATTTATACGTAAGAGATTGCATGAAGCTACACTAATTATTGATTATCTATCGTGTAACCACTTTGCAGCCTTACTGCAGTCTGACATTGATAAAATATCCAGCTGGGCTGATAAATGGTTGGTATGTTTCAACCCATCAAAATCGGAATCAATGCTCATATCCCGCAAAATAAATCAACTATCCCATCCCCCATTGACTATGCAGAACGTAAATATACCCACTGTTGATGTCCACAAGCATTTAGGTGTTTATATCTCAAATGACTGTACCTGGCATGCGCATATTTCTTTCATAAAGGAAAAGGCTTGGACACGAATTCATATAATGCGTAAATTAAAAATAATGCTTGATAGAAAGACTCTCGAGAAAATATATGTGTCATTTATAAGACAAATCCTGGAATATTCAGATGCTGTATTCGATAATTGTACGCAATATGAAAAAGAAGAACTTGACAAAATCCAAACCGAAGCAGCGCGAATAGTATCTGGTTGCACGCGTTTAGTCTCATTAGAAGATCTGTATAATGAGTTAGGATGGGAAACTATTAGTCAACGAAGACGCAAACATAAATTAATATTAATGTATAAAATGTTCTCTGGAAATGTACCAAACTACTTACAATCCCTTTTACCCGCAACAGTTGGATCGCGTAGCAATTATTCATTAAGAAATGCGTCTAATCTCCAAACAATTCAAGCGCGAACATCACTGTTTTCGAATTCGTTCTTACCATCTACTGTATCTGAATGGAATAATCTTCCTGATGACGTAAAGAACGCTGAATCGATCCATTCCTTCAAAAGGCTTATTAACACAGATCGACCAATTCCAAACCCATTATTTTCCTACGGTGAAAGACGCCCCCAAATGTTACACACGCGCTTAAGAACAAAGTGTAGCGCCTTAAATGACCATCTCTTCAGACGCAATATTGTTTCCTCTTCGCTATGTATATGCGGACTTAATGAAACGACGTCGCATTACTTTCTGGAATGCACTCAGTATGAACATATTCGCGGCGAACTTATAAACTCGATATCGATGTATTCCTTCCCCTCCATTGAAACTATATTATATGGAGACACCACTCGTGGCTACTTAATCAATACTAAAAAAGCTGATGCAGTTCATAAATTTATTTTCATGAGTAAGCGATTTGATCCGTAATATGCTGCAGAACGACTCTAAACCCTTCTTCTCCCCTTTCACACAAGAAGCCTTTCAAAACATCTCCTTTCTTTCTAAATCTCTGCTACTTTCTCTCCTAAATTGTTCACGTGTCAATCCGTTATCTGTGTTGCACACTTGAAACTATATATACGGAGTCTTTTCTTTTTTACCCTTATGTTATTATTGTTTAAATCATATACATCCACTTATGTTCGCTTGACAACATGAAACTGTTATTGTATAGGGAGAAGAACTCTATAAGACTTTGTCTTTCGTTCCTATCCTATTCGAACATGTACGTACTATAAACATTGTTGTAATCATATGTAAACAAAAAGTGCATTGTTTGAAATAAATATGTTTAAACTAACCACTTAAATGCAGTTACTGTAACCATACATAACCAATTGAAAAAAGCCGTTTCTTAAATACTATTTAATACTGTTTACTCTAATACTCTTGTACTTGTACGCTGTTTGAACAATTTAAAAATAAAACGCGAGTGTATCAGAAAGAAAAGGGGAATGTCAATTTATCATATTTTTTTTAATTCACGATAACATAACTGTGGACATCAGCTGTACATTTGAAATGGAACAGTTCTACCGCCAGTTCATTTTCATATTCTAATGTAAATAAAAACACGAACAAAAACGATGGATATATTTATTAACATAAATAAAAGTACTATGATCAATTTGCTGTTAAGTTATTTTGCAGAGGTATCCTAGAAATCACTGTAACATATTGATGCCAAATGCATAAAAATACACGAAACAGCAACATTAATAGCCGTTATACATTCCAGAATCACGCTTTCTTACAACAAAATATGTCTGTTTTTATGAGGAGCTGTGTAAACAATATATTTTTAAATCCCCATTAATGCAGTTGATCTTTTAAGATATTTTAACTAACACGATCACTCAATTGTAAATGAAGCATACGTGTATTATATTGGAAATTGATATAATAATGAATAAGTATTGCAAAGTTAATGTCAGCAAAGGAAGCATTACTTTAATATTTACATACTTTGCTATTTGAACTCGAAGTTATTAATTATTGCAAAATCAATTCATATATTTAAAGAAAAAAGACGATATCATTTGAAATTGAAAACAAAAATAAAACGAAAAAATACAATATAAGCAAAGCACTTTCTGTTATTGATATTTTCTCTGTCTAACTTTTTATTTAAATTGATGCCAAACTATACGTACGGAATTTAGGCTGCATATGTACTTATAAGATGTCAACAACAGTATTTTCGGATTAGGTAAAATTAGAAAAAAAATGTATATTCAAAGCAAGTTCGAAAATAAAGATCAATAACTATATGGTTGCATTGGATTTATCATATTAACAGTTATGTTGTGTTTGAACAAACGACACAGGCTAATTCTGCTCCCCCCATATACAGCGGACATCTCAATGTACCAACCGACCTTCGACAAAGTAGAACAGAGCGCCATTCAGGTTGGTATAGCTGGAATGCAGCGCCTCGGCGTTTTTGTCCATGCATACATATCCTTTGCCGTGAAATCCATGGTACTCCCCCATCAGGTATCCCTGGTACTCCTTGGTCCATCCGTTGTAGCACGATGTGCGGCCAGGTATCATCAAGGTTGTTTTTCCGTGAGCAAGACAAACAGAACACGGTACGTCATACTCGTTGAGATCGCCAAAAGCTGGTGCATTTGGTTTTGCTTCGTACTCAGCTCCATACATCAGTGATCTTTCGTTATCATGGATTTTATTGTAGTTGTCATACTCAGGGTCGTTTGGCAAGCAAATGTATTCACCTGAGCCGGAATGGGTAAAATGTACACCTGCTGCCTGTCCGCTATATACCATCGTCGTAGCTGTCACGCTCGGACACGTTTTCATGCCCCAATGAATGTACGTTGACGCACTACGTTGTGTCAGCGAGGAGGGCATTGGATTATTACTAGTGCTTGATTATGTACTGATAGCATATTTACTAAAGACAAACACGTGTACAAATATGATTAAATTTTTAACTTCACGTTAAGTGGTTCAAAGCATATGTTGTTGAAAAATCGAAGCAAATAAAAGGATAACACACAGTGTAGTATTGTAATTTAGTTTTGAAACGCATTAAAGTCACAATATTGTCAATCAAATGTAGTTTTGGAGAACAGACTTAAAAGTACTCAACGAGAAACGATCACCAAACAACAATTTGTATTTGTCATTATGATAAATCATAATGCATTGACGTCTAATGACAGATTTTTGACATGTTATTTCTTGAGTAACGAACAGTTTATGCACGTCGTTGCATACATATAATGCATATATTATTGCATACTTAAATTTATGTTTGTCTTTGAATCAACCAGGATGTAGTCTCAATGTTTTGCTGCCAATCAATCCATTTTTTATGTAAAGTCTTGTGGTGTATGTATTGCGAAGAATATTGAGAATTGTAGTTACATAACGCAATAGGTCAATTACATAATTTTATGAAATCGCATGCTTCGTTTTAATAAGAATATATCGTTATACACATAAATATAGCATTCATTTTTGAAAACAATGGTGATGATGTTTAATGTTTATATTCGTTATATATTTTCCTCATTGAGAACTCCAAAACATCGTGATTATTGAACATTCATTAAAATTCTATTTCAACTATTTCAAGTTATTTTATTCCAGCATTACATTAGAAAAACTATTTTAAATATGATGTATGCATGATTGTCTTTTCCTTTGTATTAATCAATACGTTTGTGTATGAATTCCATCTGGTTAATAAAAGGTTTAATTTTATGGAAGTAAAGTTCATTTCCATTGTTTAACTTATGGCATCAAATGTTCTTACATAATCGCAGTATTCGTTAAAAACCAATAAAGGTTGTTATTCCAACGGATTGAATAAATGACCCCACAGCTTTTAGAATTCAAAACAAATATGTCCCGTTCTACAAGATACATTTGTTTATAAATGATCAGGCAGGATCGTTATATCTGCTTCATAATTTATACGTAAGAGATTGCGTCGAAAACTACACTAATTATTGATTATCGATCGTGTAATCATTAAAATACAGTTACTGTAATCATATATTACTAATTGAAAAAGCCGTTTCTTAAATACAATTTAATACTGTTTACTCTATTATTTAGTACTGTTTACGCTGTTTGAACAATTTAAAAATAAAACGCGAGTGTATCATATAGAAAAAGGGAATGTCAGTATATCATTTTGTTAAAATTTAAGAGAACAGAACTGTGGACATCAGCTGTAAATTGGAAACGAAACAGTTCTACCACCAGTTCATTTTCATATTCTAAGGCAAATGAACAAACAAATAAAAACGATGAATATATTTATTAACATTCATTTAAGTACAGTGATCAATTTACTCATAAAATATATTGCAGAAGTGTACTAGAAATCAATGCAGAATACTGAATCCAAATGCACAATAAACATTAAAACTGCAACAGTTAATAGCCGTGATACTCTCCGGTATCACGCTTGCTTACAACAAAATATGCCTTGTATGAGAAGCTTTGCAATAGATACATTTTTAAATCCCCATTACCACAGTTTATGTTGATATAAGATAGTTTAAATAACACGAAAACTTAATTGTAAATAAAGCATACGTGTATTATACTTGTATTTGATATAAGAATTTTATAAGTAGTGCAAAGTTAAAATCAGGAAAGCAAGCATTACATAAATATTAAGAGGCATTACTATTTGAACTCGAAGTTATTATATATTGAACAATCAATTCATACATTTAAAAAAAAAGAAGATATAAATTTAAATTGAAACAAAAAGTAAAACCAACAAATACAATATAAGCGAAGCAATTTCAGTTATTGCTATTTTCTCTGTCTAACTGTTTATTTGAATTGATGCGAAACTATACGTACGGAATTTAGGTTGCATATGTATAAGGTGTTAACAACCGTATTTTTGCATAAGTTAAAATTAGAAAAAAATGTATATACAAAGCAAGTTCGAAAATAAAGATCAATAAATATATGGTTGCATTGCATTTATCATACTATCAGTTATGTTGAGTTTGAACAAACGACACAGGCTAGTTCTGCTCCCTCGATATACGGAGGACATTTCAATGTACCACACCGACCTTCGACATTCCAGAACAGAGCGCCATTCAGATTGGCATAGCTTGAATGCAGCGCCTCAGCGTTCTTGTCCATGCAGACATATCCTTTGCCTTGATAACCATGGTACTCCCCCATCAGGTATCCCTGGTACTCCTTGGTCCATCCGTTGTAGCACGATGTACGGCCAGGAATCATCAAGGTTATCTTTCCGCGAGCAAGGCAAACAGAACACGGTACGTCATTCTGGTAGAGATCGCCTAAAGCTGGAGGATTTTGGTCTGTTTCGTACTCAGCCCCATACATTAGTGATCTATGATCGTCATTGATTTGATTGTATTTGTCATACTCAGGGTCGTTTGGCAGGCAAATGTATTCACCAGAGCCTGTGTGTTGGTAATGTCCACCGGCTGCTTGTCCGCTGTATATCATCGCCGTAGCTGTCACGTTAGGACACGTTTTCATGCCCCAGTGAACGTACGTTGACGCAGTACGTTGTGTCAGCGGAGAGGGCGTGGATGCACCTGTACAGTAAAGTGTTTTATATCATGTATTGCAATCCCATTACATTTATTAAAAACTACAATAATAACACGATTGTATGGTTGTAAATGCAATGTATTCGAACTAATATAAAACCAACTCACAATGAAAATGACAACGTGACCTTCAAAAGTATTCAGACTGTCATACATAAATAAACATGTTATATTTTTATTCACTCATTTGTTTCGTATGAATAAATTAACGGCGATTGCTGTATTCTATAGGAAATTGGTGAGGAAAAAAATGTTTTTATTTGCGAAGATAATGAATTATTTAAAAAAGGTACGGATTATTTCATTCGTCCAATTTAAAATGTTTTAGTAGTAAGACTTTGCAAATGTATGTTAAGTGTTTATGCTTAAAGCCTTCATTTCTCTAGGTCTCAACCAGGTAAGTATCTCGTTTAATATTGCTTATTCAAAATGCGTTTTTATAACATGAGCGTCGGTTTCATTATGATATAGATATTTCAGGTGCTTTTTGTGTCCTTTTTGGGCTGTTTAATTGTGGAATAATACGAGTATTTATGTTTCAAAACAATCTTAAGATGTAAATATTCATAATGAAGTTCGGAATATCCAGGAAATAATGAGCAACAACATTTAACTGCATTCAAACTAAACAATTCGAACATAAGCTATTTAGAATAAGCGACACAGAACAATTAATATGCGTTTCTTTAATAAAACATTACCTTGGGATTGTCTTTCCAAAGCAGAAATCCTTGCAGTAGCGTCGGCTTTGAAATTATCCAGATAAATTAGTTTCGCAAGAACACTATTCTCGTATTCAAACCGGTTCGGTGTATAATTTATACACACTGGTTCTGCACAGAACACTTCGCCGCCCAGTAGGTACCCCACAACAAGAAGTCCTCGAATCATCTTGAGGCTTATGTAGACTGGTAACTCGTATCTGACTGCTAAGTTGTCGTTAGGTTTTCGATTTTTATATGCGGGTGCATGCGGATGAAACGTGGCTTTGCCCAGATTGGTGGAAAATTTAGACGAGTAGAAAGCCTATTGGTTGTATTGGCACAATGCGTGCGTGGTTTCGAATTGCGAGTCGTTGAAAATTGTGATTTGCAATTTAAATACATTTGATTGTTTGATTTGTTTTAATTTTGCTCATGTGTCTATAAATTAACCAAAATCAGTACAAAAATATTAAATGAGATCTTACGTAAATTGTCCATTCTTCACTTTTCTAGTGTATGTAGATTTTGCACTAACAACAGAATTCAAAACCCGCAACGGTTAAGTACGGGCACCTTTCCATCAGTTGTATATTATCCAGGAATCCAGAGTAACACCAAGATACGCCTATTGAATACCCTCGTAAAGCCTGTTCTACTCTACGGAGCAGAGACATGTGGAACCAGTGTCACCTATATAAGAAAATCAAGGTGTTCATCAAAACCAGCCTTAAAAAGACCCTTAAGATTTTCTGGCTAAACAAGGTTCTTGGAAAAGAACAAAGCAGCAACCGGCTGAAGAAGAATTCTGTTATCCTTTACAGACGACTGCAATCAATAAGACAAGGCAATCTCTCATCTGTAACCCTCAATTGAACAGGTAGACAAGGCGGCCTTGAACCTAGTAGCTCTGAGACCTTGATGCAGATGCCAAGCAGATGGGCAAGACCTTCCTAGATGCGAGACAGACGACTCGAGAAACTTGGTTGGCGGCATATGTCCAAGACCGCAGGCAACGATAATACGAGATGTTTTATTTTTTTTTTATCAAAATGTGTTATTTCTAAAACATTTTTTTTGAAACCGATATTCAATTAAAATAATTATGAAAAAATAATATCTCACAATATCAATATTATTTTTCTCCATCTTGAATGCTCTAACATGAATAAGAATCGTTACCAGAACAATTTTAATTTGTGTTTTTTAGACCATTTCTAAGATTATTTATCTCAATATTATAGTGTAGTCATTTAGGGATTCAATATTAGTTCACAGTAACTGAATAATATTAGATGACACTTTATTTTGTTCTATGATTAACAATATTTTTAATGCACAAATATATTAGATAATGACATTTTACATGAAATTCGGAAAAACGCAGGGCACGGGAACGTTATAAAACCTCTGTCACCAAGGTAATAAAAACAACGAAAGTCCTATCCTGAAAATTACACGCAAACACCACAAAGTGTGTACATTTAAATTATGTTGTTAGAGATATGATACGTTATTTTCAAAAGAATGCAAAACAATACGCCTGAATACTCATTTTGATTTAAATACGTTAAGAAGTGAATTTTCACGATAATCATTGCCGTTCTACACGATGTTCGCCCGTCGGTCTTTCTTTCCATCTCTTCATCCTTACATTCGTCACACACGTCATGTCCGCACATAAGCTTAGTCAATAATGACCCGTATTTGAAAACACATGATTTGAGTGAATAATTGCCCTTCGATTGAAAAAAAGACATTTTTATTGAGCTTTTTGTTTCCACGCAAGATCCATGAATTAAGTATACGCCTTTGATGAAACTTTATATGAAGTATCCTTAAACGATGACCACATCCATATTCGTAGTTAATTTCGCTACAACGATTTGTTCGTGGTTGTGTTGCTCTTTGAATAATGATTGAGATATCGGATACTAATGATCCGAATTTAAGTACAATTAATATGATACATCCTTCAAAGATAAAATAGCGCACGTTGTCTCGTCGTTCGGTGTCAATCGCTTTGAGGGCCTACTTTCAATTTTAGTTCTGGTTATGGTGGACATGCGGGTATTATAAGGTGGTTCTACTCTATTTATTCTTTTATGAACTTATCATCCTGTATACATAATTTGATTCCATGCAAGATCTCGAATATGTATCACCTAAATCTACTGTATTAAGCATCCCAAAAATTGCGGGCAATTGCATATTGTTTAGTTGTTTTGCTTCAATGAGTTTTCAGATAGTACTTGTCCTTCGATAAATAGCATGTTTTGTATTTATTGTTTGTTTTTGCTCTATATCTCTTGAATGTATTATCCGAATGTGTTTAAACTTGTTTAGTAGATAAGGTGTATGTCAATAGATTGAACATGTGCAGTGCTTTTTTCTGTTCAAAATCAATGCCTAAATACCTCAAATTTAATGAAACTTATTACAATTTTCTTTTATTATGGGCAAGTATATACTTTTAGGTATTTTTAGGTCGTTCCATTTCAATAGCCTTTCAGGGAGTTATTGACCTCATTTAAATGTGACTTGTGTATAGCTGTACAGGATCTTTGATACTCAAAAGCAAATTAAAATTACATTTAAGAAGCCTCAATTCCAAGGGATAATGCGCATATTTTCAGTTGTTCTATTGATTGTTCGTGGATTTGTTGCCTTATTTCGTTGTGTCCTTGCTTTCAATTTAATACATTGAAAAAACGCATAATCGAAGAGCATCCGTCACTTGCACGGATGTTCTGTCTATTTGGACGGACGTGTCGTTCACCCTGGAACTAAACCTACGTGCATAATGTATACTGCGGGTGCTTTTTAATAGTATAGCCATTCGAATTTAACAGAAAGCCTATTCCCCAAATACGTTTCCGCCGAATATAAACATAACAATTGACAGCTACAATTGCCTTTCACAGACTAAACAATCTTAAGTAAATTAAACGTCTTTGATAATTTCCTTATATTATTTTTTTCGGGAAGGAAAATCATATTTGATGACACAAACTAAGAAACATTTCGTCTCTACACATTTTAATAATGCAGGGCTTTACCTGGCGCTGTTCCGGTTGCAGTCCGAGATACTGATAATCAGTTTATATGAGTCGGATTATATCCGTGCGTACTCAAAGAGCTCTTGTTGCCGCAGTCAAAATTGATCTACTTCAAAACAATCGTACAAAATCAATATTCCCACGATTTGCAAAAGGCGGCATCACCTCATTTGCAATATGATTAAAAGTGATTTTTTTTTTCAACGCACTGAAACCATTACTTCCTTAACTGTTCAGTGTAACAACCTGTCGACACGGCTTATAAAAAGACTAAGTTCACTTGTGTGTTAATTTTATGCTGCTTAAAACATAATTAGACATTCCAAGCATGTGCCGGATTTGCTCTGTAATTTCAGCTTTAACCCATTTAAGCCTAGTGGAATCTCCAATATTTCTAAATTGGATCAATTTATTTCCAAAATTAGGGATGTCTAGTACATTTATTTCTATATTTAGAATATTTCTTACAGAAATTCCTTGAAGCATACAGCGCAGACCCTGATGAGACGCCGCATTATGCGGCGTCTCATCTGGGTCTACGCAGTTTGCCAAGGCCTTTTTATAGACGCTAGGCATAAATGGGTTAACAGAACATGATATAAAATCACGTGCCCACAATGCCAGGTGACAAATGATAAAGGTCATTGAGCAAAATTCTTATTTGAATAAAAAACGATACAACTTGATGATCGTACAAGCATCATATACGCGACTTTTCTGTGTAATTGTACGAGCTTTTTGTAAGTAGTTCACTACAATATTCGCATCCCTAATAAGATAAAAACACGTATTATAAAACATTGTAATAAAATAATTTGTAAAAGTCGTTTGCCATTAACTTCAATCGAGTTTTTTTACAGTTTTTGTTAAAGCTTTACTAAAAAACAACGTAAAAGCAAATTCACTTATTTTAGGTCGATTGTAACTGTACAACACCTAACGCGTGATTTATTATGTACAAAGATACCTTATAACATGACCTTCGCTCCATGAGTGAAATAACGTAATGCTCAATTTTGTTTATTACACGGGTGTTATTACACTAGTTATATAACTGTGAAATGACGTCATTTTTTTACGAAATGACGTCATTATTCCAGCGAATTTCTTCAGTTAAACTCTTTTACAATGTGAATAAACGGTGAAAAGAACATAAAATAAAAATGAAATTTGTTGGTCATGTTATAAATAGAGTTCGTGGTCATTTTGTATTGAATTTATTTATCTCGTAATCTTTAAATAAAGATATAAACTCGGCAAGCCTCGTTTTTATCTTTATTTAGATGACTTGTTTAAAAAATTAAATACAAAACGACCACTCATACAAGATCCTATATATATTCACTAAACGCAAGCAAGTCTACTCATATGACTAAAAATAGTATTATGATTCATATCAATAAATTTCGGTTGGTCTTTAACCTCTTATCCATACGTATAGTGGTACAAATCATATGCAATTTAAAAATCGTACGCATTACTGATAGCTAACATTGCAGACCAAAAAGTGCTGCTGATGATATCTGTATTCACCAAAAAACACATTTGTACTTTATATTTTGGTAACTACTCATATATACATTAACGTGGAATTTTATCAAATGCCATAAACTGTTTCCCATCCAATATAACCATAATACCACGAATATTTGTATCTGACACATGTGTAATATACTTTTTAAGCGTTTTCATTGGCTTAGTTTTCGTTCGATTTACCAATCGCATTTTGTTATTTTTGCTGAAATGACGTTGAATCGTCAAATGACGTCATGAAATGTAAACAACATTCGGAATTTATCATAATGTTTGCTTAAATATTTATTTAATTTTCGCATGTGATAAAAAAGATCTGACACTCGTTGTCATTTCATACCATATTTTATTAAATTCGTCCAGGTAATTCGCTAGTAAGCTCGCCAAAGGCTCGCTTTCTAACAAAATTCCTGAACTTGTTTAATAAAATATGGTATGATATGCCAGATCCTATATATATACTGTGGACGAACAGTTTATGTATGCCTTTGCGTTGAAACCCAGCATGCAGTATCAAGGCTTTGCACCGTATCGTTCCAATCATTTTCCAAAATTATACCTATCCAAGACACTTTGTCAATTGTGTAATTTTATGTAACCGCATAATCTCATTTTAATAAGAAGATTGAATAATAACAAATACTTTGGTATGTATTTTTATAACAAAACATGTTGAAAAAGCTTACATTTGATAGTCGTTTAATTTTTTCTGCATTCCTTAGTTAACAGTTGATACATGCGATAAAAGGAAATAATATGAACAAGGAAAATAACATCTGTCGCTTTTTACCGCCGTATCAAACAAGGAACAAGAAACAAAAAATAAATAAAAAACAAGATGGATCTTAATCGGGTCTGGCAGATTTCTCACGTTTAACAACGGCATAACGAGGACAACTTCATACTCCATCCCGATGCACTTGATTGACAAATGGATTAAAAGAGATGCAGTTACCATACACAGCAGCGGAATCCCGATAAAATATGGTTATTAAACTATTATCGAAAGAATATTGTGATTGGTGTAAATAATCTATAATAATCGCTTTATGCATCGAAAACAATACATCAACAAGTATTGTTACGCCAATAGATTGAAAAAACAATTCCACAGCCCTTAGCATTAAAATTACGTCTTCTCCGGGATCGAGATAACCACTTATTATCTGACAAGATGTTGGAATGAGGTTAATGTTTTATTTGTAGAAAATATACCCAGACGGTTTTAACATAGCGGCCCCGTGGTGCCTGGGCTTCAAAATTAATTTTGTCGTTGCGCTTGTTTTTTCCGATTATGTCGCCGCGACGCTTGGAAATTTTACAAGCGCTTGTAAGCTATGAATCAAATGTTTTCTACATTTGGCAAACGATTAATCAAAGCACGTACGCTCTAATCAGCTGTGTGTGAATAAAGCGCTTATACGGGGCGTTGATGGGGGTCAATCATGGTGTTTGTCTATGATCGATTATTACCGGTACACTTGGTGTTAGAGCAATTAAAGGTACATGCATGTTTATTGTGTGTGTTTGTTTCATTTTAATTATTTAGAAAATAAACAGTAATTGGTGTTTGTTGCGGTTGTGTGTAGTTTAAGTTATTATTACAATTAATTGCACTAAAAGGTCTCAATTGTTCGCTCCGTCCCACTTAAGATGTTCAAACTATTTTCTAAATGGCGACTATAAATAAACAGTACCAATATTTAATGTATTCACAACACATAGTTTCTTCGATTTTTACAAAATACGCCATATATACCTGCAACATTTTTAGTTTTTGTGTATGACAAAATGCTTTCGCACGTGAGAAAATTACCGCAGACATTGCTAGCAAATTATCAGCGCTCGAAATGGAAATGCTCGGTATTTCTAATATAACTAACATGATGCGTTAAAGGATTGAATGTTACAATTATGGAGGCTTTAAAACGAGTTCAAACGCGTCTCTACGCGGAGCACCACAGTTAAACATACCACAGACTGTCCAGGAGAATCTTGTTGAAAATGGTTTTAAGATAATTGATATTGCACGCGTGACAGCGGTGTCAGAACGAACTGTTAACCGACAAATGATGCGATACGGTTTAAGCAAGCAGTCATTTTCTTCTCTTACTGATGACAACCGTGATGAATACGTTACAAAAGTAAAAAAAGGAATTGCTATTTTGTGATGAGATCATGATCATGCAACTCCTTCGTCAAAAAGGCTTACATATCCAGCGGTATCGTTTGAGAGAGAGCATTAAACCCAACGGGGATTTCAGAGAGAAAACACGTGGCTCTGCACCGATTGGTCGAACGTTTGCACCAGTAGAAAGCCTATTGGTTGTTTTTTCAAAACACATGAAAAAGCCATAAGTGTGTAGTTTAAAATTGTTCTCTGGTTCATCAAAATGCATACACACGAATCGACCGTGAGTTAAGTAAATTGTTCGTGTTCCTATGTCGTTACGAAATATGTAGTACAAGAACCTTTTTATTAAAATATGTAACATTTAAAAAAAACATATTTTGAAACCAATATTCTGGGAAAAATGTCCACACTTACATTTTAAACTCCACGCAAATAATAGTTTTCGCACTTTGAATGCACTAACTTGTATACGAATTATTAAAAAAAAACAAGTTGAATCGATTTATGTCTTCAGTTGTCATTCGGTCCGTCTGTGCGTTGTTACGTTAGCCACATACCTAATAGCAATGCGCAATCTCAGTTAATAATGTTCCTCCTTTAATGAAACCTTAGATGAAACGTTACCAAAGGGTAAAAAGAAGTATATTCATGCGTAGTTTCACCTTAAAGAGAGATATTGCCGTTTTTAATTAGTCCTTTTTTAAAGCTTTCGTTAAACGTATCAATTAGAAAAGTAGTATGGAAATAGAGTGAACTTCGTAAATTTGCTGCACTCCAAAAGTTTTCTAAGGGTTCGTTTGAAATATGAAAGTGTTTAATATAGTGTTTGTTTCCGCTCGAGACCTCAGCAAAAAAAGGTATAAATTTGATGAAGAGTTATACTTAGTATATCTATATATGAAAAATGTGCATATTTTTACGTAGTCCCGCTTGAATGAATTGTAATTGCCCTTTAATTAAAAATGGGACAGTTAATTGAGAACGTTTTTATGGTCGAAATTTATTTACTTGATTCTAACTATTGAAACTGTATAAACTGTCCTTTTATATGGACCAACATATACTCGCAGATCGTCTCATTCCAGTAGTTCTCCATTGAATCCATTACAATGTTAACGTTTGTAGATGTTCGGGATATGTTAAACTAAATGCAAATTGTAATAACATCGTAGGTGGAATCCATGCCAAGCGACCATTTGTAGAATGTTAGGTTACTCAGTTTAATTGATCATTCATAGATGTATGTATTTATTTTGACCTTGCAGGCAATGATAACCCATGAACGTGTTAGCACTTATTTCCAATGGGGTCCTTTGGTTTTGCTGAGGAGAAAGCAAGCAGAAGAGACAGTATTAAGATACAAGGAATCCGAATGCGATATCCTAGCTCTTTGCGAATAGATTGGTTCTTTGACGTGCTCAGTGTAAAGCACCGATACACGCGAAAATTACCTAGGTTTCACACCAGTACATCTCTAGTTGGATGGGAAACACTTGAAGCATTTCTGAAACTTCCAGTTTCCCGGCCAGAAATTGAACCGGGGACCTCTGGATTGGTAGACCAGAGTGTTACCACTCGACCACCGCACCACCCATGATAGAGTTATTGTCTCGTTTTATTGCTTAATTTCTTTACTAAATCATAACAAAGCGATTTATCGAAAAGCGTAAATTACTTTCATATTTGGACGTGTTGTTCATGTCATAATTAGATAAAATCACATAGTATATATAAAGCTTTTTGTTCAAAGTAACATATTCATTCAATGATCTCAGTATGAATTACCCGCAATATGAAAAACAATGTAATCAACGTGTAATCTGCAACTGTCTTGTAAGGACTTTAAACTGATAAATATTAAATAAATTTCTTGGAAACTATTTATGGAACAGGTCAAGCCAATGTATGACAATTTTATTCGAAATACATTTTTGGCGTCGCTATATTACTTCACTGCTGTTCCTTCTTTCTATAATATGCGATTTAAAGACAATTAGGACGGCACTAAACATGCTATCAACGAAACGGAAGATATTATCATCAATGCGATTGTATGTGCAAATGTTGTTTCTGTTAATTAATAGCCTTCACGAAGAAAACACGCACATATTTGATAGTGTCTTTATATCATTAATCGGGAAGAAAAATATGCTTTGACGACATTAACAATTCAATTGTTTCGTCTATTCGCCGCTTAACAATACGGGGTCTTACCCGGTGCCTGCGCGGTCAATTATGATCAGTGTATATAAATAGGATTATTTTCATGCACTTTGAAAAGTGCACTCTTTGCTCCCCTCAAAATTGATCTACTTTAAACCCCTCGAACCCCTCGAAAAACATACTAACGTTCAAAACAAAATGAACACGAATTAATACAAAGAGGCATAACCTGTATATATGATAAAAAGTGATACAAATATTTTTCCAATGCACTTATATTTATAAGATAAGATAACCTGTCGGCACGACTTTTCTTATGATGTAATATACTAGCATGTTTATTGGATGTTGCTATAAAACATAACAATTAAACACTCCACGCAAATGTCTTATTTCCTTTGTCACTTCTCCTCTCAACTGAAAATGTGGCAACATCAGGTATAACGATTAAACAACATCCTCGAGCAATAGAGAATAACAGGTTACTGTCCCATCGTTTTGTAATATATCAGGCGAGGCTTAGAATAGAATAATTTATTCGTGCCGAGCCTGATATATTACAAAACGATGAGACAGTAACCTGTTTTTCTGTTTATCATACCACATTTCCCTAAAAATCTGCAAAAAATCCATTTTTTGTATTTAAAATGTACGAATCACCGCTGATTTTGCTGATCCGGCTTTTACACGTTGACATACATGTAGCAACGGCGTTCGAAAAGACGACACGAATAATCGATTATTTTAAACATCGTATAGGGAAAAAAGTTGTTTGCACTACGAATGGGAAGAGTATAACCGCTTTAATAATACACTTCTTGAATTGATGATCAGGAATGGACTGCAGCGACAAATTTAATCGAACAACACACTTCACCGAATAGTTTGGAGACGCCATTTTGGAGATGTGTATTGATATTGACATTTTGATGATGGTGTCAATATTGACATAGGCGTATTAAATCGTTTGTTTAAATAGTTGAGGATTAGCATACAGTTAACATTTGTCTTGACTTTCTATGCAACACTTGCTCGTGCAATGACTATATCGATATTTAAGAGTTATTGTCCTATTGATGACGTCATTTAACTTCTGTAGTGCGGGCTGTGGTGATAAAAAAACGTTTCTGTGATTTATGACTTTAAACTAGAATAAAATATGTATGTACTTGGTATCAAATTGTTTGTTTTGTTGAACCTGATTCATGTTGGTAGAAATTGTTGACTTCATGCAAATCCCACGTAACTCCAAACATTGACTGATATAAGAACTTCCTGTTGACCATGATATAAAAAATATATCAGGCAACGTTATATCAGGCAGATATCAATGCGGTGATATGATAAAATGCAGTATCAGAAGAAAACTATAATTCAACTTGATGGTCGAGCATCTAGTGCTAATCCATCGTTAACGCATTTTGGTCAATCTCTATGGCACTAGACGCAATATTATGAATGCAATATCTCTGAGAGTGTGCGAGATTTAAAACCTTAGTCGCGTCCAAAATAGCATTAAGATCTGTATTATACTGCGATTGTTTTATATATATTAACATTCGCAATAATATAATATTGTGAACCGTATTCCTTGTGAAAAGAGTTTTTCATTTTTTTAATAATATCTCAATACAACAACCCCGCATATGCAAATGCACTTATTTAAGATAGATTATTAGTAATGCTTGATTATGTACTGATAGCATATTTACTCGAGAGAAACACGTGTACGCATATGATTTACAAATTTATTTTACGAATAGTGGTACAAAGCTTATATTGTTGAGAAATCGAACCAAATAAAAGAATAACACACAAAGTAGTATTGTAATTAAGTTTTGAAACGCATTCAAGTCAAAATATTGTCAATCAAATGAAGTTTTGGAGAACAGGCTTTAAAGTACTCAACAAAAAACGAGCATCAAACAACAATTTGTATTTGTCATTATGATAAATCATAATGCATTAACGTCTAATGACTGATTTCGGACATGCTATTTCTTGAGTAACGAACAGTTTATGCACGCCTTTGCATACATGTACTGCATATATCATTGTATACATAAATTTATGTATGTCTTTAAACCAATCTGGATGTAGTCTCAATGTTTTGCACCAAATCAATCCTTTTTTTATATAAAGTCTTGTGGTGTATGCATTGCACAGAGTTGAGAATTGTAGTAACATAACGCAATCGGTCAATTGTATATTTTTATGTAATCACATGCTTCGTTTGCATAAGAATATAATATTATCAAAAATAAATAAATATAGTATTCATTTTTGAAAAAAATGGTGATGATGTTTAAAGTTTATATTGGTTATATATTGTCCTCAATGGGAACGCCAAAACATTGTGATTATTGAAAATTCATTAAAATTATATTTCAACTAATTTCATTTCAGCATTGAGTAAGATAAACTATTTAAAATATGATGTATGCATGATCGTCTTTTCCTTTGCATTAAATAATACGTTTGTGTATGAATTCCATCTGGTTCCTGTCAATAAAAGGTTAAATTTTAAGGAAGTCAAGTTCTGTTCCCTTGTTTAACTTATTGCATCAAATATTCTTACATAATCGCACTATTATTTAAAAACCCAATAAGGGTTGTTATTCCAACGAATTGAACAAACGACCCCACAGCTTTTAGAATTCAACACAAATATGTCCCGTTCTCCAAAATAAATTTGTTCACGAATGATCGGGCAGGATTGTTATATCTGCTTAATTGTCCGTTTACATAATTTATACGTAAGTGATTGCGTCGACAACTGCAATAAATATTGATTATCTATTGTGTAACATTTAAAATGCAGTTACTGTAATTATACATTACCATTTGGAAAAAAGCAGTTTCTTAAGTACTTTTTAATACTGTTTACTATTATACTTGTAATACTTTTTACACTGTTTGAACAATTTAAAAATAAAACGCGAGTGTATCATGTAGAAAAGGGGAATGCCAATTATCATTTTGTTAAAATTTACGAGAACAGAACTGTGGACATCAGCTGTAAATTGGAAACGAAACAGTTCTACCACCAGTTCATTTTCTTATTCTAAGGGAAATTAAAACATAAACAAAAACGATGACTGTATTTATTAACATTCAATTAAGTACAGTGATAAATTTACTATTAAGTTATTTTGCAGAGGTATCCTAGAAATCAATCCAGCATATTGAACCCAAATGCAGAAAACAAAACAAGAAAACAGCAACATTGGTAGCCGTGATACATTCCGGTATCACGCTTGCTTACAACGAAATATGCCTGTTTTTTTATGAGGAGTTTTGCAAACGAGATATTTTTAAATCCCCATTACCGCAGTTGATGTTTATCTAAGATATTTTAAATGACACGTTTTTTTTTAAAATTGTAAATGAAGCATACGTGTATTATATTTGTATTTGATATGAGAATTGTATAAGTATTGCAACGTTTATGTCAGCAAAGTAAGCATTACTTAAATATTAACAGACATTACTATTTGAACTCGAAGTAATTATGTATTGAACAATTAATGCATACATTTAAAGAAAAAGACGATATAAATTGAATTTGGAAACAAACAGAAATCGACCAACTACAATATAAGCGAAGCAATTTCTGTTATTGCTATTTTCCCTGTCAAAGTGTTTATTTAAAGTGATGTCAAACTATACGTGCGGAATTAAGGCTGCATGTGTACAACAACAGTATTTTGGGATTAGGTAAAATTAGAAAAAAAGTGTATGTTCAAAGCAAGTTCGAAAATAAAGATCAATAAATACATGGTTGCATTTGATTTATCATACTAACAGTTATGTTGAGTTTGAACAAACGACACATGCTAGTTCTGCTCCCTCGATATACGGAGGACATTTCAATGTACCACATCGACCTTCGACATTGTAGAACAGAGCGCCATTAAGATCGGAATAGCTTGAATGCAGCGCCTCGGCGTTTTTGTCCATGCAGACATATCCTTTGCCTTGATGCCCATGGGACTCCCCCATCAGATATCCCTGATACTCCTTGGTCCATCCGTTGTAGCACGATGTACGGCCAGGAATCATCAAGATTGTCTTTCCGCGAGCAAGACAAACAGAACACGGTACGTCATTCTCGTAGAGATCGCCTAAAGCTGGAGGATTTTGGCCTGTTTCGTACTCAGCCCCATACATTAGTGATCTATAACCATCATTGATGTTATTGTATTTGTCATACTCAGGGTCGTTTGGCAAGCAAATGTATTCACCAGAGCCTGTGTGTTGGAAATGTCCACCGGCTGCTTGTCCGCTATATACCATTGTCGTAGTTGTCCCGTTCGGACACGATTTCATGCCCCAGTGAATGTATGTTGACGAACTACGTTGTGCCAGCGGAGATGGCGTTGATGCACCTAAACAATAGAATATTATATATGATTATTGCTTTTTCATTTACTGTTAACAGTCTGCATTAACAACATGAGTGTACGTTAATAAATTCAAGAAATTAATACTGATGTAAAAACAACAACTCATAATGGAAACGACAATGGGACCATAACAGCATTCAGAATTTCATAGATAAAGAGCTGTACTGTTTGACAAAAAACATTTGTGTTTTTAACGGTTATATATTTTCTATTCACGCATTTACGTTTCTTACGAATTAATTTACTACGATTGTTACGGGGAATCGGTTGCGAAAATGTTTTATAATGTGAAAAAATAATAGATAATTTAACATAAAAGTACGGATTGTGTAATTCATCCAATGCAAAATGTTTCAAAAGTAGGACTTTGCAAATGTTTGTAGATTGTTCATGTTAATACCCGCGTGTTTGCTTTAAACCTTATTTTTTTTGGTCTAAACCAGGTAAGTCTCTCATAATTTTAGTTTTCAAAATGAGTTTTGAACGTCAATTTTATAATTATAAAATAATATGCTACATTAGTTATTTTGAGCTTAAGATCTCTTTTATTTGTTGTTTGGCTCTGCAATTATAGGAGTATTACTGTATTAAAACAATTCAAAAGCTGTCAATATTCGTAATGAAATTTTGAATATCCCATAACATGTTAAATATAAATAATGATTCGTCCGACAACGACATTTATGTTCTGCCTAGAATAAGCGACGCAGACCAATACATATAAGTGCATTTAAAAAAAAAAACCCCAAAAATACCTTGAGATTGTCTTTCCAAAGCAACGATCCTTGCAGTAGCATCGGTTTTAAACATTTCCAGATAAATCAGTTTCCCAATAACACTATTCTCGTATTCAAACCGGTTTGGTGTATAATTTATACACGCTGGTTCTGTACAGAACACTTCGCCGCACAGTAGGTACCCCACAACAAGAAGTTCTCGAATCATGTTAAGGCTTATGTAGACTGATAACTCCTGTTGACTGCTAAGTTGTCGCTAGGTTTTCGAATTTTATATACGGGTGCACAAGGATAAAACTTGGCTTCGCATCGATTGGTAGAAAATCTACACAAGTAGAAAGCCTATTGGTTGTATTTGCACAATGCATGCGTTGTTTTGTATTGCGTATCGTGGAAAATTGTGATTGGCTATTTTTAGATTTTGCATTTTTATTCGTTCACTATTTGCTTATGTTTCAATAAAATTGTACTATCTACTGCCGATGATGTGTATTAAAAAATTGTGCAATAGGCGACGATGATATGTGATTAATGTTTATCAAAATTTGTAACGTTTCAGAAACCTGTTTTTGAAACCAATATTTAATAGAAATAATAATGAAACAATAATATCTCACATTATTAATACACCCCTTTACGAATATTAGTTTTCTTCATCTTGAATTCTCTAAAATGTATAAGAATCAATACCAAAACAATTGTAAGTGTATGTGTGTTTAGTTTGTGTTTTTGAGAACATTTCTACGATTATTTACCGCAATATAATAATGTAGCAGTTTTTTTGTGATTGACCGTGTACTTAGGGATGAGTTAAAGTATAGTTGGTAGTTCACAGTAACTGAATATTGTTTGTTGACATATTATTTTGTTCTATGATCTACAATATTTTTAATTCACAAATATATAAGATAATGACATTTTACATGAAATTCGGACAAACACAGGGAACGGGAGATTTATAAAACTCCTGTTACAAAAGTTATAAAAGCAACAAAAGTCCGGTTTGTGTTTTCTCCCATCCTGAAACTTAAATTCATACACCATAAATTGTATACATTTAAATTATGTTGTTAGCAATGTGACTGACTATATTGTCGAAAGGATGCAAACAACACACCGGTTTAGTATGTATGTCAGTCTGAATTATCATTTTGTTATACGTTTCGAAGTTAAATTCCACGATAATCGTTGCCGTTCTACTCGATGTCGGTCTATGGGTCTTTCTTGCCGTCTTTCCTCAGTCAATAAGACCCGAATCGGAAATAATATATTTAGCCCCAAGCAAGGGTGTACATTGTTAAGTAGTTTCACTCCAATGATATTTAAGTCAATTATTGAAATTGATAAATAATAAGACCTTTTTTATTTAGCATTTGGTTCCCACGCAAGATTCCATGAATTAATTATACGCCTTTGATGAGATTTAATATGAAGCATCCTTAAAGGATGACCACATGCTTAGTCGCAGTTAATTTCGCTGTAATGGTTTAATGGTTTGTTCGTGGTTGTGTTACTCTTTGAATAAAAATAAGTTTGCTTGAGATATCGGATACTAATTATCTGAATTTAAGACTAAATTATATGAAGCATCCTTCAAATGTGAAATAACGATTGTTGTCATGTCGTTCGGCGTCAATCGCTTTTAGGGACGACTTTCAATTTTAGTTCTGACATGCGGATATTATCAGTTCTAATTTATTTATTCTTTCATGAACTTATTATCCTGTAGACATAATTTGATTTCATACAAAAACTCGAATATGTATCACCTAAATTAAATGGGACTGTATTCAGCATCCCCAAAAATTTCGAGTAAGCACATATTTTAAAGTTGTTTTGCTCTAATGAATTTTTAGATAGTCATTGTCCTTCGATAAATAGCATGTATTTATTAATTGCTTGTGTCAGCCCTATATCTCTTGAATGTATTATCCGAATGTGTTTTAACGTATTAAGTAGATAAGTTGCATGTTAATAGATTGAACATGTGCAGAACTTTTTCAGGTAAAAATCAGTGCCTTAATACCTCCAATTTAATGAAACTTAATGCAATTTTCTAAAACAAAACAATTGACAGGTACAAATGCCTGTCCATCTTAATTCTTTAATGACTTGAAGTTTGACTGTGTAATGAACAAGTTGTAAATGTATCATAAGTTTATTCTAAAACAAAATGTGTTTGTGAAACACTATGTCCCCCATATATTTGACCTTTGATCTTAACCTTGACCTTTCACCACTCAAAATGTGCAGCTAAATGAGATACAGATGCATGCCAAATATCAAGTTGCTATCTTCAATATTGCAAAATTTGAACTTTGACCTTGACATTTGACCTTTAATGATGAACTTGACCTTTCACCACTCAAAATGTGAGATACACATGCATGCCAAGTATCAAGTTGCTATCTTCAATATTGCAAAAGTTATGGCCAATTTTAAAATTTGACGCAAACAAACCAACAAACCAATAGACAAAATGTCAAAAACAATATGTCCCCCAGTACAGACTGGGGACATAAAAATGTGGGCGTTGTTATGTTCCTTGTTAGTTTGTTCCTTCTTCCCATATTGTGAGATGTAGACACGATTAGAACTGTAATAAACAAGATGCAATTAAACGCAATATATAATCATCGATAAGATTGTATCTGCATATGAGATTTCTGCCAAAACATAAAAAAACTAAAGAAACGTCTTTGATAGTTTTCTTATATTATTTTTCGGGAAGGAAAATCAAATTTGACAACACAAACAAAGACACATTTCGTCTCTACGCAATTTAATAATGCAGGGCTTTACCCGGCGCCGTTCCGGTTGTAGTCCGAAATATTGATTATCAGTTTAGATCGGTCGTGTTATATCCGTCCGTACTCAAAGTGATCTCGTTGCCGCAGTCAAAATTGATCTACTTCAAAACAATCGTACACAATAAATGTTCCCACGATTTTCTTCAGGTGGCATCACCTCCTTTGTTTGCAATATGATTAAAAGTGATACTAATATTTTTTCAACTCACTGATACAATTAGTTCCTTAACTGTTTATTGTTATACCCTGTCGACAGGGCTTTAACAAAAATTAAGTTTACTTGCGTGTTAATTTGATGTTGCTTAAAACGTAATTAGAGACTATAGGCAAGTGCCTGATTTGCTCTGTAATTTCTCCTTTAACTGCAAATCATACAAAGTAACGAGCTCCGACTCCAGATGACAATTATGAAGGTCCTCGAGCAAAATGCTTATTATAAGAAAATACGATACAACTTGATGATAACTTCCAGTGCTTCTCAATGGTACACGCATGGTAATCAATCTATATAAAACGAAGCACAATAATATTAACGCCTTTTCTGTGTGATTGCATGAGGTTTATACAATATTGCATTCCAAATACGATGAAGACATGTATTATAAAACGGTTGTTGTTTGTTGTTTTTGTTTGGAAAATAAACATTGCAATACAATAGTTTTTTGAAAGTGCGATTGCATACATCATCAATCGAGTTGTTTTTACATTTTTTGTTATAGCTTAACTCCAAAACAAAGTAGAAGCAAATGCACTTATTTTAATTCGATTGTAACTGCATAAAACTTAACGTGTGCTGTACTATGTACAAAGATACCATATTCACTAAACGGAAGCAAGTCTACTCATATGACTTAAATAGTATTATGCTTCATATCAATACAATTTGGTTGTCTATACTCTCTTATCCATATGTATAGTGGTACAAAGAATATGCAGTTTAAAATCGTACGAATGTATGCAGCTAACAATACACTAAAAGTGCTGCTGGTGATATCTGTTCTCACAAAACAACAAATTTGTACTTTATATTTTGGTTAATTCTTATATATACATTAACGTCGAATACTGTACTGTGGTCAAGTTATTGCTTTGAGTAACGAACAGTTTATCAATGCTTTTGCGTAGAAATCCAGCATGTAGTCTTAAGGCTTTGCACCTTATCGTTCCTATCATTGTATGTATTTTCCAGAATTGTTACTACGTCAGACACTAAAAATCAATTGTATAATTTTATCTTATCACATGGCCTCATTTTGATAAGAAGATTTAATTATAAACAATACTTCAGTATGCATCTTGTGTTACCAAAACATGTTGACAGAGATAACATATGACATTCGTTATATTTTTTCCGCATTCCTTAGTGAACAGTTGTAACATGCGATAGAAGGAAATAAAAGAAACAATGAAAATAACATCGGGCGCTTTTTACTGCCGTAACAAACAAGGAACAAGAAACAAGGAAAATACGAAAATATGGGCCTTGAATCGTGTTTGAAAGATTTCTCACGTGAAACAACGGCAATACGGGGACATCTTCCTACTACATCCCTATGCACTTGATTAACAAATTGATTAAAAGAGATGCAGTGACCCTACACGGCGGAACGCCGATCAAATATGATGATTAAACAATTATCGAACGACTATTGTGATTGGTGCAAGCATTCCTCATTTCAGATTGAATTTGATTAGCTATTTATATATTGATCATTTATGAATAGTGCTGCGTTTGAATCAAATGGGTTTGTGTATTTGCCGTTTGAGTGTTTTCCGTATGTTTTCTGTTCACAAAATGGTTTACTTTGCAGAAGTAAAGTGAATTTTCCGAGGTACACTTTCGGCACAAAATCTACTTCACACATTTTCCAAATGATTAAAATAATCGCTTTATGCATCGAGCAAATACATCAACAAGTATTGTAACGCCAATAGATTGAGCAAACAATCCCGCAAGAGCTTGTTTTATAAAATACAATATTTCCGGATTATTTATCATCTTAGCTATGCAAATGCATTTTCCAAAACCATGTGTAACCATTTGAATATAGCCGTTACTTTAATATACATTGACAGCGGCCTGTGTTCGTAACTTTAAGCGAGTATTTGATGATTCAAACGTAAATATTTACCTACTTATGTTTGCGTTGTCCATAAGTGTACATTTTAACAGTATTGGATGTATACAAAATATTGTATTTTGTTATCTTCTCTTAAACTTATATGAGTATGTATTCATAAAGAGAAATTACTAAGATCTTGAACATCACTAGAATATTTTAATGTTGATAATCAAATATAAATTTTACAAGTACGAGAGCTGGCCAATTTAAAATGAACTAAAGGAATCCGTGTTTTTTCAAGAACATGCACGGTTTTCTCGAACCATTGTTGTTTTAGCAGTTGTGTAATATACTATACTTCAATGTACATGCAATTTGTCAATAATATTAAACATGCCTCGGAAGAAAATTAGTGAAACGGTGAAGGGCAATGTTTTAGGCCTTTTGAGATGCAAATGCAGTTGCAGAAGCATTCAAAATGGACTGAAAAATATGGGCCATGCTATTTCTTTGGGAAGTATACAGAATACTGAATATTCGAAATGACGCTACTTTACAGCGCAGTACAACGCGTGGTGTTGCTGCAAATTCAACTTCAAGTAGACGTCAATATAAGGTCGCACCTGACGTCGTATGCAAAATTCGTCGCTGGATCTCTAAAATCAATCCGCCGACCCATTGGGCACAGGAACGGACATTGGACTGTGGCATTGGACACAGGAACAGGTAACAGTATTCTACATCATCAGGAATGTTTTGACAGCAAAACTACGGAAGAAGTGCAAGGTTCATCAGCTCAACGTGGTACAGATTCAGAAGCGCAGGGGCAGGTCTTGGAAGCTATATCTAAAGCTTATATGTGGCAAGTGGAGAGATTTTGTTACATCTGACGATGCGATGTTTTATCTTGGTGGAAGTTATGGAAGATGAAGAGTATGTTATGTCAGAATCGGAGAAAACATTGGCGATTAACAGAACTTTGTAAAACGTGATGCGTTTGCCCGTGGCTTCATTGCGTGGGCTGCTGTATCGTCCAGAGGTAAATCAGTGATTAGAATAATCCCAAAGGGACCAAGGTAAACAGAATACAATATCATTAAATTTCTGAAACCATTTATACGAAAGGATGTCCCAAGACTCTTTCCGGAGGGTAAACGACAGTTACATAAACGACGAGTCAACTCACTTTCTGGTCTCAAAAGAGCTCGAAAGGACGAATGGCGCAAAGTGGAACAAACTACATGTACCATCAACAAGACTTTTAAATCGTGGCCAAAGCGTTGCCGGATGATTAACCATTGCCATGTATCTCATATTGAGCATTTGTTGCAATAAAATGTATTTAGATTAAAAATTATTCATGTTTTTGTTTTGTTCATCATAAAATTGGGCAGCTCTCGTATAAACCAACTTATATGTGACTTAGAAGCGGATGTGTCATTTAAGTATTAATCAGGTGATATTGACATTCATATAACTAACACTATATATATATATATATATATATATATATATATATATATATATATATATATATATATATATATATATATATATATATATATATATATATATATATATATATTCTTAAAGTTCTACCAATGCCATGTTTGTTCACATAGTGAACATGCATATATTTCTCATGGCGTCATAATGACGTCAAAAATATGGTATAACAATTCCTACAAAATCAGAATAAGGAGAAAATGTTTAATCATTGTTGTTATTTTGTTTTAAAAAAAAACGCTATGCATATTAGCAGATGCCGTTGGTATGCAATAAAAGGAATATACTCCTAACAGCTTACCCCTTATACAAAGCTATTATCTTTTATGTTCGACTCAACGTTATTTAATTGTTTGAACATGTAAATTATTAACAAAATAATAAGTTGTGTATTTTTTGCTATTCCTTTAAACATAACTATATTCAAGGACGTTGAAATTAAATTTAACTGTTATTTTTATTGCCGTTAACCTTTGAAGCCAAATTATGATGGTTTACTGTTTATTTTTATTTATTTTTCTTTCTTCGTTGGGATTTCGCTGATGTAGAAACGAGAATAACACCATATTAACCAATAGGAACTTATAATTTTCATTCGTTTTATCTGCATAATAGTTAACTCGCCATTTTGTCCCAGCCTAAATTGAGCCTGTTAAGCATAGTCTTGCTGTCTGCTGTGTTGTTATGCTCCGGGAGAAAAACAAAGATTTAAGATAGGAAAAAATGTGACCGTTCATTAAAGTGATATTATGGGCATTTTTCACTGTTCAATTGAGCTGAAAAGAATTAACAGGTCAAAAGCGTCAGTTAAAATGTGGTGACTGACCCATCATCTACAACCCATCTTGCTACCAGTTGTTTATAAAAAATATATTTTATATTCGATATCTTACGTGAATGGTGAGTCCTGTAAGCCGAAATGATCCGTCAAACAAAATTGTGTCTTTGTGTCGTATGAACGAATCTGCACTAAAACTTAATTTAGTATCACATCGTACATGCATGATCAGTTGTCAAACGAAAGTACGGTTGATATTCAAATGCATTCTTTTTCTCTTTCCGGGATATTGTTTTAGTATGTTGATGCTGCATTAACAAATATAAGTGTATATGAAGTGAAAACACCAAAAATAAACAACGGTTGCGATAGACACCTATAAACTGTTAGATGCCCATAATATCACTTTAAAAGTAAGGCCATTAATACAGGGGGGCACGCGTATACGGGAGCTTACCGCGTTTAAGTGAGAAAGTTGTTGCAAAACTTCAAAGATGGCGTCGTTTGTTGGATTTTCTTAAAGGAAGGGAGGATATTTTCACCCGGTAAGCCCCTTTGTATTAATAATTATTTTAAATGAATACGCCGTTTCGGCTCTCCGGTGTTTGTGCTTCCCTCGGTTTTTTGTTTCAAGATCGTAGACGTCGGGATAAAAAAGTTATTGAAGGAAAACCGTCCACAAATATGTTGTCTACTTACGGGTGTTCGAGAAATTGGATGTACAAATATCATTTTTTCTTATAATACACAGTATTGATACACGTGAACAGTAAAATATAAATAAAATCATGATTAGTTCATTCTACCGACGCCGTTTTATCACTGATAATTAATTTATTGGCAAACATTATTGGTTTAACCCCCTTATTTGGCACTGACTTCCTTTTAAGCACATTTTGGGACCTGACTTCCAAATGACAAACAGCTCTTTCATATGTAAAAGAGCTTGACATGATATACCTACACATCTTAAATAAAGTGTATATGTGTACTTCAATATTATAGTTTTATAGCATGTTACGTGGTGCAATATAAGTGTTTTCTTAATCACGTTACCGTGCCGACCAATTGAATCAATTTTCCTATTTTCAAGAAGATGGGTTGTGTGGTGACTAATGTACGAGATAATAGAACGTTTATCAGCCCTTTCAGTAATATTATAATTAATTTTATGTATTTTATGACGTGTCGACCTTATTCTGCTATGAACTTTTTTTTAACCATTCTTTTACTGTCTTTTCAGATGATGCAGGTTAAAGGGCGAAATAAGTGCATCTTTCGGTGCAGTATATGTAATGAGGAATTTTACATCAGGGGAGGATTGTGATACCATGCCCCATTCATAGACCACATGAGTTTAAATGTAGAATATGCAAGAAAGAATCCTTCAACAGAGCCGGACTAAAACAGCAAATAAAAAACACGAACCAAACAAAAGATGTACAGCTGATGTTTGTAGTGTTTTTGTTTTATTTATAAAGTATACATAGACACGTCTGACATATAATTGCTATGAGTGCTACGTACTTACACGTTTTATTCCGTATATGTCATGGTGCTAGTTTCTCGCTTTGTTATAAAAATAAACCATTATCTGTGTTACGTCATTTCTTCCTACGATGTCTCTGCATAAATTTTCAATTGTATTCAGCACTTACATACATGATAAACAAAGATTTGGGTCGGATTTAATTCGTTATGCATTTGACATATTAACATTACTTACGATTAGAAGGCAATGTTAGGAACAAACGAAATAATCTTTCTAAGTGAACCAATACTTTATTCCCTCAATATAACAGTCATAAATAATATGTATTCACATAGGTATAAAAGAGAAAAAAACATACATGTATAACACTTATATTGATCACTTCTACTGAAATCATATCGGGTATTGCATTTGCACAAATCTTTCTATCCACTACAAATTCACTTTTTGCGATTATAATATAGTGACCAACTCAGAACTGGTTTAAAAGAAGGTCGTCCAAAATGTGTCACATCAAAGTCACATACATGTATCAGTATCGTTATGGTAAAACGCGTCAAATGTCATTGTATTAAATAAACAATTATTATTAAAGTTTTCATTAAAAAAAACATCCACCGATATGCATCGTCTAAGCAGATGTCAGGTATTCCAAATTGCTTCATGTATTCCGAATCGCAACAATGGCAGTAATTGGTTACATCAACCTTATACTAGTATCAAACCGGCTTAACCCTCTTCTGTTTTTCATTACACTTTTATTGCACGTATATGTGATTGTTTGGCAAGGTACTTCGACGTAATTTTTTTTGTTTGATTGGTGGGTTTTTATGTACCTATCGCATTCTAGAGCGGTACACACTTCGTTACGCCGTCTTTTTTAATCTTGGCATCCTCAACATATATAACTGGCGTCTTGATATCTGAAAATAGTAAGCATAGTATTCCGTTGGATGCATATTCAAACATAAGTATGCCCATATGTGTTAAAATAAACAGGTAAGAATTACACTGTGTTAATAATACCGTCGAATGTCTTATATTACACACACTAAATGTTAGCGTTAAGTACGCGATAAAACATATAATAATAAAAATTAATAATATAACAATTAATAGAAAAAAAGATAACTCTTGATTTCTTGAAGTGAAAATGTATTCCAAGACATTCGCACCAATGCGGAATTCATTCACGAAAGTTATTTCGCATAAAACCTTCTAACATAGAAAAGAACTGTTTATCTTTTGGAAGTCAGGTCCCAAAATGTGCTTAAAAGGAAGTTTAGTTCCAAAAATGGGGGTTAACCCGCTATAATTCGGCATTAAAAGAATTAATAGACATAATAACGCGTCGAGATAATAAAATATTCGTGATTTATGTAATATTTTACTGTACACATGCACAAATACTGTTTATTATGAGAGAAAATGATATTCGAACATCCAACATCTCGAAGGTCAAGAAATTAAACAACAAATTTGTCGACGGTTTTGCTTCAATAACTATTTTATTCCGACGTCTACGGTATTGAAACAAAAAACCGAGGGGAGCACACACACCGTAGAGCCGAAAGGGCTTATTCATTTAAAAGAAATATAAATATAAAGGGGCTTACCGGGTGAAAATATCCGCTACTCCTTCATGAAAAACACTTAAACGACGCCATCTTTGAAGTTTTGCAACAACTTTCTCACTTAAACGCGGTAAGCTCCCGTATACGCGTGCCCCCCTGTAATAGTTTATACACGTTCATGTAACGGTACACTCTTTTCGACGAATTCAACTGTTGTTTGTTTCTAGTAGAAATTGTGTTTTAAAAGATTAATTAGCTCATAGTGGTATATGTCATTTAAAAAAAAGAAATTGAACCATTTAGTGCTTCATACATATGAGACAATGTCGCTGATACATAGGTTGTGTAGGTAAGAGAAGTAAATCGAGAAACATGTATTGACAGGAAGCACATGGACAAACTTACGCACTGAAAAAATAGCTTTGAATGTTTCGAAATTTTATACAATTTTCTTCCGCGATTCCGTCATTATTTTGCAAATGAAGAAATAAATTGGTCAAAATATAGTATGCCCCTTTTTATATACATTTGGTATCATGTGTGAAAAACTGTTGGTTGAAAGATAAGTGACAAAAAACTGTTATGTGGTAATATTTTACCTAATTTCGCTTTTGAACTAACTTAGAAGACTATTCGTTTGTTTGCCACCTAATAAAATCAAAAACGTCTATTGTTCTGACGATGTCCAGGCAGCACTTGAACATCGATCTGCACAGTCCACTTATCAATTTTGCTCAGATGACATCGCCCAAAAAGCAAACTCTTACGCGCGGGCACATCCGTTGTTTTTCTCTAACTTTGAGTAATATATAAATAACGAAATTATTCAACACAATGCGCAAACATATTTACGGAAAACGATATTCACCTTTCAATGCGAATAAGTCACGATGAAGGTGTCAATAAGACGTTTATGTTCAGCGTATGATTAAACAAACTGAAGGGACTTGGTACAATATATGACTTGAACACTGGGCGATAACTTGGAATGTTCTAGAACCAATGACACGGAAATGTCTATGCATTGCAATGTCGACGAAGAAGACGACAATATTAAGCACGGTGATAAAGGTGATGACTAAGATGATACACGTTAATAACAATGAGAACGTACTAGCTTATTAAAAGTATTGGTATTATAGCTAGACAATATGTGTTTGCTTTATGCATTTAGCTTGCACACTAATCTCAGAGGACTGTTTGATTAAACATACCGTTTGAAATATCTATTAATTGTATTAAAATAATCAAATTCTTTTGCCAGAAAACTGCCAGTCAAAACAAGTTGGTGTTTTTTTTCCTGAATGTTAACAGCAAAGTAATTTTGCTATTGATTTAATGCTATGATATAACTTGTAGTATATTTTGTTGTAATTACTGTGATGCAATAAAAGATTCGAATGTTAAACCAACCCAAACAACTCAAACAAAATAGCCAAACCCTTAACTCAGGTTACATTATTTCTTATAAAACACGATTGGCATGATATGCAATAATAGTATGAAGCTGTAATCAAAATCCTGTTTTACTACTATGGAAGTCATAATGAAATGATTTTTGTCAACGTGTTTAAACGAGTCTGATACCCACTTCCCTGTGATCAAAGTGAAGTCGGTTGGCGAATATTGTTGAATTTTTTTTTACAATTTTAAGGTTTAAAGTGTCCATTAAATTGTATGTAATATAGTAATAATATTGTATATAATAATTGTGCGTTGCTTAAAATGATCGGTATATATTCAAGAAATGGTTTGTTGTTTTATACAACAAGAATACATTTATTTTTGGATTATTGACTGAAACAAGAAGACTCAAATCATCAAAGTGATTCAAAGGTTGGGAATTCTGTTTGCTTAGGCGCTTGGTACAAAATAACATATGTGCAACATTTGGTCATGACGTGACGTCGTGGCCCACTATAACGCTTTAACTAACGCCAGTTCACAATTGGACGACCTTAAAGTATGCGAGTTCCTGCTGATAAGGCTGCTAATAATGTTATCATAATATGACGAGTGTTTTATGTTCAAACTATTTCACAAGAACTTTCACAAACTACATCATATTGTGAGTACAATAAGCAACCTAATGAAATTATTACCGACCATATTGCCCAATGCATAAAGTTAAATGTAATAGTCAATATTACTGACAAGAAATTGCCATCACTTTAATGGATACCTAAATTACATAAGACGCCATATAAAAGTCGTTTTATCGCTAATTCTGTGTCTTGTACCACCAAACAATTATCAGTGTATCTTACATCTGCATTGAGTGCTTTTAGATATCATATAGCTAAATTTTGTAATAAAGTTTATGAAAATAGTAATATTTACCTATTTTGGTCAATAAAAAACACCTTAGAAGTTATTGATAAAATTGAAAATAAAAAATATAAGGTGTCACAGGTAAGTACTTATGATTTTTCGACACTATATACAACGCTTCCTCACGCTTTAATAAAATCCAAACTTGTTTCTTTGATTGAAAAAACTTTTGCTAGAGAGAAATGTTTGTATCTAGCTTTAAACACTAAAACAGCTTTTTTTACTAATCAGATATTAGATAATTACATCATTTGGACTGGTCTTGACTTTTTTGCAGCACTTACTTTTCTTTTGGATAACTTGTTTGTTGAATTTAATGGTAAAATATTTAAACAAATTATTGGCGTTCCTATGGGTACTAATTGTGCGCCACTTATAGCTGACCTTTTTTTATATTGTTATGAAAGCGAATTTATGTTACAATTATCTAAAACTAAGCAAGTAGATTTGATTAATTGTTTTAACCTTACTAGTAGGTACATTGATGACATACTTAATTTAGATAATCCATTACTTGAACAATATATTCACAAAATCTACCCAAAAGAACTAGTCTTAAATAGATCGTGTATATCCAAAACAGACGCTGCGTATTTAGACTTACATTTAACTATTAATAATAATTTGATCAAAACTATTTTATACGACAAACGGGACGATTTTAACTTCGAAATTGTGAATTTTCCGTTTCTAGATGGCAACATCCCTAAAGGACCTTCCTATGGTATTTACATTTCGCAGTTGGTATGTTATGCCAGAGCATGTTCGTGTATTAAAGATTTTAATGATCATAATCTAATATTAACTAAAAAATTGCTAAAACAAGGCTTTTTGTATCATAACCTAAGAAATAAATTTGCTAGATTTTACTCTAAGTATGGTGATTTAATTTCAAAATATAATGTTTCTTTAAAATGGCATTTAAATAATGGAATCTCCCATCAATCATTTTACGGAGATGTTTTGAAGCGTGTCCGCAAATTAAAATATGTTAAACCAAATGTTCATATTAAACTTTTCAATTTAATTAACTTGTTTTTATCAAAAGGATACGATGCTTATGTACTTAAAAACACGTGTTTGATGGTTTTCGATTCACTATATCTTTCTTCCCTTAAAATTTGGAATCATTAGTGATATTATAGGCATTTTTCACTGTTGAATAAAATTGTGTCATTGTGTCGTATGAACAAATCTGCATGAATACTACATTATAGGCATTTTTCACTGTTGAATAAAATTGTGTCATTGTGTCGCATGAACAAATCTGCATGTAAACTACATTTGGACTAAAATCGTACATCAAATCATTTCTGTCTTCAGTTGTCATTACACCTATATACTGTTTGATTCCAATAATGTCGCTTTAATGGAATTACCATTTTTATTTATTTGCTTCTTAATATATTAAATCACCTAAACTTGTTTTATTAGTAGCACAGCCCCATTAATATTTTTATTTAGTACTGCCCTTGGAATTTGTTCACGTCATTATGTCATTATGGATTTTTGTGACGTCATACGACCGACTTTCCCAGTTGTAATCTACATGCATAGGTCATTGGGTTTATAACGTTCCATTTTATTTATATTTTCTCTCTGATAGGCGTTTCTTGTTTGATTTAATTATTTTTAATTTGTTTAGCAGTCACATAAACAACCAAGCTATGTAATATGGAATTTTTACACCCATTATTGCTGCTTCTTCCTGTATTTGCGCGATGATTATCTGAGATATTAACTCTATGATTCTATATTCTCAAATCTTTTCTATAAAGAAGGAATGTATTTGACAATTGTTAATAGTTTTATTTGATCGTTCGTCAAAAAGTTGTAATTCTGTTACTCTTGTATCTTCAATGCCATTGAGTAATTAAATAGTAATTAAATTGAATGCGTTTTAATTCCCTTTTATTATTGTTTAATTTGAGTTACAATGCTATGACGTTAAATTTTATATACACTTAAATGTATTATGAATATTGCTGGGCCAAGTGTGAGGTTGAGCGCTCTATAACTAGGTTTAAACCCCCAATGCTTTGCATTGACCGTTCAAAGGCGGTGACCCCAGCTTTATTCATATTTTGTGTTTATGTTGGTTTGTATTGTGCTGTATTTTGCTGTTTTGTACTGTTTGGGCAATCGGTCACTTGCCTTAAATAAAGGACCAACTAATTGTTTTTAATGAAAATTCAATACTGCTCCAGCAGCTGGAGTTTCACTTCTTTATATTGAACGCTGTAAAATGCACACTTGTTTCTTGTTCATACACATTTCTATTTTTAAAACAGGCAGGACAACAATCGTCATTAATACGCTGTTTTACTACTGTAAAATTAAGAAACTATCTATCGCTCCGAAATCCTTTCTTAACGGCAGGTACCCACATACAAATATAGAAACCACCCTACCCATATAAATATACAAATAAATGAAAAATTGAAAGCGATTAATTGTATTTGAACATATGAAAATTGGATTTTAGTACAACGGTATGAAAATCGGAAATAATCATATGTATTTGTGTTTTAATACAAATGTTAGTTGTCTCCAGGTACATATGTTCTCATTTATATATGAGCTATATATATTTTGTGTGACGAAATAATATCTATCATCCTTTCCTTTCAAACAGAACACCACCTATAAACATATAATGAT